>NC_044504.1:37599896-37777396 GCF_902362185.1 Chanos chanos
CCCGTCTGCATTATAAACTAAATATGAGGGAACACATATTGATTGAATGTACCTCACCCATACATCTTCCAGAGTCTTTGTCCGTAATTGTATTGAGTGTCCACTGCGATAATGCACTACAGAGATAGATGATGCATTTCTATATTTCATCGTGCCTTTTTGGAGAAAGAGTGATGGATGGAGTACTGAGCCTGTTAGATACAGTAACGTCCACGTGCTTGACCATCCACTTAAGTACAGAGACAAGCAGACAGGAGATGGACAGTGTTCACAGTGGGCATGGCACACGACAGAGTGGGCATGGAACAGGGCACAGAGGGTCTCTCTCTCAGACATGCGCCAAGGGAGATGGGTACCAGCGAGAGAGCAGAGGACTGACAGGAAATGAGATTGGGGGGAGGGGGGGAAGGGGGGGGACAGCATGCCAGACACCCCCAAAGCCTGGTGAGCTCAATCTAATGCAGACCTGGTGGATGCATAGAGGGGCAATTTCTGTCTCAGTCACCCACACTGACTGACACACACATACACACACACATACACGTATACATATATACACATTATGCATATACACTGGCTTGAATAAGGGTACTAAGACATTGTACCAAAGAGAGATTTTCCATGTGAACTCTGACTTTACCATAAAAGACCACCTGGTTTTAACATTAGCAATTCACAGAGAAGGTAAAACTTCAGGTGGCTGAACTGAGATGAAATACATGGTGTATCAGTGGCTGGCAGAGCAGACTGACCAGCACATGGCGGTTTCACATCGGAAAACAAAACAGAGACCGGTGGGGACCCTGACATCCTTCACTCCTGACCAGGAACTGAACGCATCACAGAACACCATACATTACGGAGAACACACACAAGCTGCACCAATCACAAAACAGCAGACACTATGGTGAGCATCCTGCCTAAAAGCCATTACTGTGCATTACTCTGGTGATGTGTGCGGACTGAGGGCCATTCATACTGGCTGTGTAGGTTCTCCTGTGGACACAACTGGAACGGCTCCTCTAAAGCTCTTTCAGTGCCTGCCCACCACAGTCACCTGTATACGCTCCTGCCATGTTTACAAACCACTTAGTGTTCACTCCAGACACACCGCGTTCAGTAGGGAAGTGTCGCCGTTCTCACGGTGCTGTTCTACTCTACAATACACACTGACAACTAATGAGCTGACTGGCCCACTTATCACCAGGAGCAGCCTGACACATACTCCATACACACACACACACACACACACACACACACACACACTTTAGCCACACAGAACTCCCCCCTGCCTCATCTGCAGGCAGGCCTGAGAAACAGACAGACACCTCTGTGTGTGTGTGTGTGTGTGTGTGTGTGTGTGTGTGTGTGTGTGTGTGTGTGTGCTCTCTGCGACAAGTTAGTCAGATATCCCAAATATCTCCACAGAGAACCAAGGCTGGATGGGACCACAAGGGCAAGTGTGTGTGTGTATGAGTGTGTGCGTGTGTGTACATAGGTCCCTGGGAGGAGGGGGTGTCTCTTTATAGACCCCGTGAGAGGAGCTGTCAAGCCTGGATAAATGACGAACTGGGCCATCAGAAGCCCCTCTGTCACTGCGATGGAGAACACTCCAGACACCAGCATCCATCAGCAGCTTGGAGGCCGCTTCCTGGGTTAACTCATCCATCTCCACAGCCAGAAGAGCCTGCTCCGGACTCCCACAGAGACCTCCGGCAAACCACACTAACAGTCACAGCCGCAGGGACGGGCCCTGGGGAGCGTTTAGGAAACGCAAAGGACCTGATGGTTCTGATGAGAGGAGCGGAGAATCTGTCAATGCTCGGGAGATGCAAACAGGACAGGGAGAGGGAGGCGGGGAGTAGGAAAAGTAAGAGGAGAGGAGAGGAGAGGAGAGGAGAGGAGAGGAGGGTATGTAGCATGAGGAAGGATACAGTATGTTAATGGGGGTTCTCAAATGACAAACATTACCAGCAGTGGAAAGCACTAGTAGCATTCACCCTCTCTCTCTCTCTCTCTCTCTCTCTCTCTCTCATAAGGAACAATCATTACTGAAATGGAGCACTTTCCCTACTGCGCTCTCATTACAGAGCAGTGGGGTTTGGTGGCAGGGGCCATGGAGAAGCCCTGCTCCCACCGGCCTTAACAATAATAATAATAATAATAATAATAATAATAATAATAATAATAATAATAATAATAATAGTTATTATTATTATCAGCACAATAAGATGAGGTTGATCTTTTTATGCCAGAGTGCAGAGTAAAGCCGAGAAGGATGTGGGTGGGCTCTGAGAATGTGGGAGCGCGTGAGGACAGCAGAGGACACACAGGTTGGTGGGGGGGGGGGGGGGGCATCATTTCTGTCAAGTCTGATGAAAGCGAGCAGGAACACTCAGCTTTGAACAAACGAGTCACTTCAGTGATTAATAGAGGCAACACTGAGACAACACTGTTACAGACTTGAGGTGGTATGTTGGCACATCTAATATCATATGGGGCTGGAGCTGAAGACACACCACTAGAGGGCGAGGTAGGTGTGTGTGTGTGTGTGTGTGTGTGTGTGTTGGGGGGGGGGGGAGGCTGAGGTGTGTGAGAGATTCCAGGTCTGGGTTTCTGAAGACCAGACAACAGGCTGAGAGCACAGAATGCACACTTCACCCTACACTCATCTCCAACGTGCAAACGTGACGCTCCAGGCCCGTCCAGAAGAGCATCACACACCCCTGGCCCTCACAGACAGGCACCTGGGGGCCAGTCTCAGATACAACATTAACAACCTCAGCCTCGATCGGACACTTACAGGTGTTTCTGTTCTATCTGCTGACTCTGCTTTAGGGAAACAATGCTTTAAAAAAAACCAAAAAACCAAAAAAAAACAAAAAAACTTTCACACACAGCCCAAACTTTACTTTCACAGTCCTTTCCCAATTGTCCTACCACACCCCCCCTTTTTTTTTTCTTTCTTTTTTTGTTGCTGCAAGGGCATCAGAAGCTACACTGTGTCTGACGCAAGTGGTGCCTCTATTTCATTCTTCTTCTTTAGTCATGGTTAAGGCTGTTCACAGGCAATTGTTGACAGCTGTTTAAACAGATAGAAACAGTCTGGCTCTCACAGCACAACCACGCTTTTCTAACAACACAGCGAGAGAGAGAGAGAGGAAGGCTCAGCCAATGGGACTGTTCATGCCTGTTTGTTTGTTTGTTTGTTTGTTTGTTTTTGGATGGGCAAGCCAATCCCAATCCCATACAATGGCAAGGAAAATACTCCAGTTCACCACATACCAAGATCAGGGTCATGGCCAAAAATGTGCTAATCTGACACAATCCGTCTCTGACACTTCAACAAACGTGGAAAATGAGTGGTAGAGTTCCCAGCACTCTGGGAACACGTGATGTGGGGGGAAAAAAAAAAGTCTGATTTTACACTTAAGAGACAACAGCAGACATAGCACTGCGGTGAGATGAGCCGTTTAATATTCCATGCTAGTCAACATTTTTGACAAAATCAGACAAAACATCAGAAGCTGTGCCTTTACGCAGGGTGTTTCACACACGGAGGAGGTTCTTCCCACACTCCACGCTGTGTGTGCGTTATCGTGACGGACAGTTCCCTCAGTGACGGCAGGTAATGAGGCCACGTCCTGTTTATCATAGCCAGTGCATGAACACGTCAACAAAACAACAAAAAAAAAACACAACAGCACTGATGGCTGAGCTGAGCAGCCATGGTGTGCCGTCAATCAACCTGAGGAGGCGGGGAAAGCAGCTAATGTATCCAGTGGGACCAGTTGTTTTCCCTGAGCTGCCCTGATGGCACAGCCACACCCCACTACAGGAGCCCACAAGGGACATATCCAGAGCCCAGCACTGGAAACACTACACTACACTACACTACACACAGGCCAATAACAGACACCTGTTAGAGGCTAAAGAAAGTCTATTTAAAAAAGCCTATGCAGTAGTTAAAAGAAATGGGTTTTTTTTTCTTGTCCTTTGGAGGGGGGGGGGGCATAGCCCAATGACTGTATTTGGGCCCAACAAAATCAGTTACATCCACTGTGTGCCAGCTGTTACAGTGGGATTTGAAAGAAACAAAGCAGGCCTTTGTCCCCATAAAGCAGAATGAATCACAGGCTCTCTCTGCTAATGACCACTCACAGAGAGTTCATCTCTTACTGACGAGACTGCAGTGGAAAACCACATCCTCCTGCGTGGCCAGCCATGATAAGGGAGTAAAACGTGACCCTTAAAAAGCATATGCACACATAAGACTAACGTTCAGGAGGGTCTGGAACGTTCAGAGATGTTCAGTGTTAAAATACAGTTCTGTAAAATGAGGGACTTACGTTTAACATCTGACAGAGAAACGCAAGCTGCGATGGATTGGTGAGCGTGTGTGTGTGTGTGTGTGTGTGTACGTATGTGTGTGTGCGTGTGTGCGCGTGTGCACGTGAGTGTGTGAGTGCGACTGGTAAACTGACGGGTCTTACACTCAGCAGTCAGGCAATGCATGCCGACTACCAGTCTGCACCAACCGAAGTATCATCATCATTTTCTACATGACACAGCAGGAGCAGAGACAGAGAGAGAGAGAGACAGAGAGGAGAGAGAGAGAGACAGAGAGAGAGTGAGAGGGAGAGAGAGAGACAGAGAGAGAGAGAGACAGAGAGAGAGAGACAGAGAGGAGAGAGGGAGAGAGACAGAGAGGGATAGAGGGAAAGAGAGAGAGAGAGAGAGAGAGAGAGAGAGACAGAGAGAGAGAGACAGAGAGAGAGAGACAGAGAGGAGAGAGGGAGAGAGACAGAGAGGGAGAGAGAGAGAGAGAGAGAGAGAGACAGAGAGGAGAGAGGGAGTGAGACAGAGAGGAGAGAGAGAGAGAGAGAGAGAGAGAGAGAGAGAGAGAGAGAGTGAGAGAGGGAGAGAGAGGGAGAGGGAGAGAGAGAGGGAGAGAGAGAGACAGAGAGAGAGAGAGGGAGAGAGAGAGAGAGAGAGAGAGAGAGAGACAGAGAGGAGAGAGGGAGTGAGACAGAGAGAGAGAGAGAGAGAGAGACAGAGAGAGAGAGAGAGGAAAGAGAGGACAGATGAAGAGACAGACACACAGAAACTATAACGCGGCAGGATCTCTCCTCTGGCACCATCTCTCCACTTTCTTGTCTGCTCTGGTGGATGTGTCAGGCAGTGTGGGTTCACTGAACAGAGACTGGCCTTTCTTGTCTGCTCTGGTGGATGTGTCAGGCAGTGTGGGTTCGGTGAACAGAGACTGGCCTTGAGAATCCGCCGGCCGTGATTGCCTTCTTTAGCCTACGGGTTTGACTTCCTGGGCTATACCAAGTGTGTGATCGAAATGTCAAAGCTACTGAGTCTCTCTCTCCCTTTCTCTCTGTCCCCTTCAGGCAGGAAGTGGAGAGTTCGTCTTACAGTCCTGGAGATTTATAACTTCACAGTGACAGCAGAGGAGAGAGACCCACAGAGAAACACACAGCGACTCTCACAAAAACAGAGCAACCCACAGAGGAACACACAGCGACTCTCACAAAAACACAGAGAAACCCACAGTGACTCTCAGAAAAACACAGAGAAACACACAGCGACTCTCACAAAAAACCCAGACTTGTACAGCCAAGCATCTGCGGCCCAACACGCCACGTACCACAAGTGGTTAATCTCAAATTCAAACCATAATCAAGCTGAAATGGTCAGAAAGGTCGTGAGAGCAGTGGTGTTGATGTCTGAACCCACTGCACGGAGCAAACGTATTACTGGACAGGCGTGCGGTTTCCATACGTGTTTGATGTTGTGTCCTCTGCCCTGGCTTGACTAAGACTGAAGTTCAGAGCTGTGGGCATTCTAAAGACAGGCTTTTACTCCCAAGCCCACAGCAGAATGCCAGTATGAGAAATGCTGGGAGCACTGGTTTATAATCTGACTGATGCACACAGCCAACCAGAGCTCTGTGCTGTGTGTGTGGGATGCTAGGCCTCTGAATATCACTAATCTGTAATCTGTAATCTTCAGCACAGCACACTCTAACTAGCTAAACCACCGAGCCTTCGCTAAAACCTTAACTTTGGCATCGATATGCTTGTGTGGGAACATGAAGTCAGACAGCTGGTTCTGATTCTGGTGTGAACTATTTCGATACATACATAAAGCAGAAAGTCTGGTACTCCAAACTAAAAAAACAACCCCAAACAGTTACATGTAAGAAAGAATTACAAGATCTACAATTTACTCTAAAAAAAAATAAAATAAATAAAATAAGTGTGTCCGCACAAACAGGAGAGTGTAAATGGTGAAGAGAGAAGTACGTGAAGTAAAAAAACAGAGTAGCAGTTCACCCACACATCTTCACATAAACCTCATGTCTAAAAGCTAAACGATCCTGCTGGAACACTACACGATCTTTTTTTTTTTTTTTAGTAGTAATTACTGGTCATTTATTCTGCCTAAGACTCGTTTTTAATACAGGTAGTTCCTTAAATAAAATCAGAATACTTTCAAAGTAAATCAAACTGTCAATCACCCTGAGAACAGCCCTAAGCACCGCCCCCCACCACTTAACCAATCAGGACTAAATGCCATCTCTCAGTAGCCGCCGCCGCCCCCTTATTAACTTCCCGAGCAATGATGGGCAGAAACAATGAAGAGCCCCCCAAAAAAAAAAGTACTTTGCTTTTTAAAAACGATATGTTGATACAATCGATTCTTTACTCTCTAAAACAGCAGCAACTTCAAAAGTGACACATGTTACAACACCCAGGACACAGAAGACTGCGCAGTTCCCTCTGGTCTGGTCTAAACGAACAATGAGAAGAAATGAGGTTATCAAAAGTCGGCGATTTTTTTTAATGGTGTGGAGCATTAGAGAAAGGAGAGTAGCCTGAGAGAGAGAGAGCGCTTTGTAATCATAACTCTGCCACTCTGGGATGGCGAGAGCTGATTCGAGACGGATTTTCAGAGCGGATTCGTGCGTTTCTCTACGGCTGTGAGCTTTTGAAAAGATCTGGCTTTGGTGTGAATGGGAGAGGAGGCAGCATCATGAGTGCAGTGGGACGGTACACCTCGCAGTGTGTGACAAACAGGAAGCATGAGTCACAGGTTTAGAGTACCCACTCTCTTAGTCGCTTGCTCTGCATGTTCACACACACACACACACACACACACTTTCCTCTGAACATGCAGTTCCACTCTCTCTGAAAAAAAAAAACACGAAATAAAACACAAGGCCATCACCTGTGCGCGTACACACACACACACACACACACATACACACGCGCACATACACACACACAGACAGACACACACACACACACACACACACACACACACAGCTGTGCTGTGATTCATGGCAGAAAACTGACTTTCTAAACGAAATATGCACATTTTACATTGAGTAACATCTGATGACGCACTTGCTCATGCAGAGCTGAAGACTGACTGTCCCTTAATCATCTTCATATCACAGGGCATGAAACCTACCAGAGATTCTGAGAGCATCATAGATTCCAGAGATTCTCAGGTAATGAACACTGTGTGACTTTCTTCCTTCTTAAAAAGAGGTTTCCTCATTAATGTGTGGATGTGTTTTGATACCAGGAGTTCCTGTACTCCACTGCCAGGTGGACAGCACATGTATCTCTGCATGCGTCTATGCTGAGCGCCTTTGTCCTAATCGCACAATTCCAATCTCGATAAGCCTGTGTCCGACTGGGATCGCGTCTTCCAGGAGCTCAGAGGTGCTTTTAGCTTTTTTGTGGGGGGGGGGGGGGGGGGGGGGGGTTGGGTTGTGAGGCGGGGGGCTTCTAATCTCCAGGCCTCTCTTTCTCTGAGACCAATTGGCCATCTGCTCCCCAATCAAAGTGTCCATTATTAAAAGACATCCAGCGCTTACTAGCATCATCCAGACAATTAACGCCAACACCACGCGGCCTGAGCTGCCCTGGAATCCACTTCCAGCCCAGCATACCAGCATCGCCTCACCGCAGTTCACCCAACGACTCTGAGCTCTCTCCTTACGATCATACAGCCCACACCGAATGTCATCAGATAAATGGACTCATCCGCAATGAATAACCTCGCATTCTCCCTGACAAACAAGCTGCATCAGCCTAACTGCTAAATGCCGAAAGACTCTCAGTGTAGCAACAGCGGGATAAGGCCATAAAACAGAAGTGCAGAGGGGCCGGGCATGCCATAGCCGTGGACGGGGGAGGATGGGGGATGGGGGGCTTTTCTGGACAACGCCGTTGCCGCGGCGGCGGGGACCAGACTGGAAATGCCACCGCGTTCGGATCGGCCCCGCGTCTGGCCACGTGGCCCCTGCCTCTTTTTAAAAAAGGCCTAGAGCCCCAGGTGCTCCTGCACATTTATGCCCCAGATCTTCTAAGAATAGCTCATGTGCCCAGCCAAGCGGCAGCACACAAACAACCCGGGCTCCGCGCATCCCGCTCGCCAGCCCGAGAGCTCAGCCTTATGCCGAGATACCGCTCTCAGGAGGGGAAAGAGGTGGGGCTGTGAGTGGCCTTAATGCAGACAGAGAGACAAAGACAGACAGAGAGAGAGAGAGAGAGAGAGAGAGAGAGAGAGAGAGAAAGGGCGACAGAGACATATGCATCAGAAACAGGAGTTCATGGTCACTGAACATCAGGCAGGCATGAGAAGTAGATTTGTTTGTTTTGGGTGGATTAAAAAAAAAAAAAAAGGAGAGAGAGAGAGATAGAGAGAGAGAGAGTAATGCACGCGTTTCTGTATTCTGAGGCAGGATCTAAACCGTTCTTTGTGTATAACAAGGCCGTCTAAATGCGAAATGCTGTTGTTGCTTGAGGGTTTGTGACATATGAAAAGATGGGTCCTTATAAAGGGAACACGTCTGTATGTTTGTGCACATGCAGAAAAGATGACAAATAATAACAATGTCTTGTTAAATCAAGTGCTGTGGGGAGCGAGATTCCAGATGATGAAATCAGTCATTCTATTTTTTCTTTTGGACTTTTTCTTTTTTTCCTCTTGTGAGTCAGACTTGAGACAGTGAGTAGAACAGATAGTTCCTAACACGTTACCCGTTGGGAATCCACTTGTGTTCCCGTTAATGAAACACATCCAGGGGAAACTTCAAAGGCCTAGCTCACCCCCTTGCACATAGAAGTCCTCCCAAATCCCAGGATTCCACACAACTCCATTTATAACAGAGCTCAGCCCCAAACAAGATGGCACGCACACCTCTATACATGAACTCATTACAAATGCTGCTTCCTTTTTTTAGACGGTGCTCCAGTCTGCGCCCGCCCGAGTTCAGCAGGGAATCCTCCGGGAACACGGAGAGTTCCTGTCCCTCATTTGGGTACACATTTATAACACCAGCAAACAGGTTTCTGCTGCTTTAAAGAAAGTGAAAAAAAAAATCCTTTTTTTTTTCTTTTTCTTTCTTTTTCTCTTCACTCTGACCCCACAGCTGAACTTGCCAGCGAAAACAGGATGCCGCTGAGGAGTTTAGAAAGTTAAGACTCAATCACAGACAACCAAAAGAAAGCAAACTTTCGGATACAAAAGCTTCAAAAAACCCCGATAATACCGCCATCATCATGGAAACACTAGACCGGTTTTACTGCATTAATCAGTCTCCTGTCTCTAGACGGGGAGGAGGTCGTGTTTATTATTATTGAATGAGGAAGCATATGATTTGCCGCGCTGAAAGCGTTTGCATTATTGATGAAAAGACTGTCTCAGACCAGGATTACCTGGAAACGTCCTGTCAGAAACCGTTACGGGCTATGATAGACTGTAATTGGCTGGGTAGAGCTGTTCTGGCAGGCGGTATGTTTATCAGCATCAGCACGGCTTTTAAAAGAACTACGGAACTACCAGTCAAAAAATGAATAGTTGTTTAAATACCGTTGTGCAGCGAGGCGATTCAAGTGAAAGGCTTCGATTTCCGAGTGAAGGGAAAAGATATGGAAAAATACTAAGGCGGGCCATTATTTTCCTTTTTTTTTTTTTCTCTTTTATTTTGGGACGAGCGGGGGGGGGGGGGGGGGGGGGGGGGGGAGGTTACACAGGACACTTGAAATATGAGAGAGCTTGCCTGGGTTTTTTCCCCCCTCTTTTTTTTTTACTACTCGGAGGGTCCAAAACATCCTACATACTCACCTTCCCTGAGGGAGGGGGGCGGGGGGGGGGGGGCAGTCCAGGCCAAAAAAACAAAGAGATGAATTTGGACAGCGAGAACCGAGCTCAAACCAAGAGCTCAAACTTTTTTTTCTCTTTTTTTTTTTTACAATAAGCCAGTGAATTCCAACTAATTAGGCAAGAATGTCTTATATGTGGGTCTCTCTGACGTCAATGCTGCACCTTCCCTGCTTGTCTTTTTCCTCTCGCGCTTTTGCGTAACTCTGTCTTTTGGCACACCACACGGCCTGTGCACAGACAGACAGGGAAGGAGGGAGGGATTTCTCTCTTTCTTTCTCCCTGCCCCCCTCTCTTTCTCTTTCCTCACTCAGCGTTAAACGAGGTATAGAAACATATGGATACAGCCCAACAAAATGCCCTCTAACATCTGCCTACTACAGATGTATTTTATGCTATTCTTGCAGCTGGAAAAAGAAAAAAAAAATAAGGCCAGAAACGTCTCTGAAAATCTTCTTTCTTTCCCCAATACTAGAACTGCTACCTGAATCTTCACTCAGCGACTGGCAGACTGTGTTGTACTTTCTGTTTCCTTGTGACATGCCCGGGCACATGGGCTGATCCCTTACCTCAGTTAGTCCAAGAACAATTTCTGGGCCTCTAACTCAACTTTACAGACCTCATTAAAAAAAAAAAAAAAAAGAAAAAAGAAAGAGAGAAAATATGGTACCACAGGTCCAAAGTGGCAAAATAACATCTTTTAAATAAGAGCAAACGCACAATTCAATTAATGCAAAACCAGAAATGTTCTCTCTCTCTCTCTTTTACTAAAGTGCTGAAAAGAGGTGGACTAAGAAGGAGAGGTAATCAGGAGAACAGAGTATCACTTGTCAGAGTTCCTTCTGCGTACTTTCTAAAGAACTCTTAACCAGAAAATCAAATCTCATCAGCAACATGCATTACACTCATTCATCTCAGGTTCTTTTTTGTTCTTTTCAAAGGGGGGGGGGAAAGATTGGTTAGATGTTGACACAAATGAAGTATCTTTGCGATCGGTTTTAGTCGTTTCTTCCGAACAATCGGAATATTTATCCTGTGGGCTGTTCAAAACGTCTGACAGCGCAATAACCTTTTCAGGAAATGAACGCTGAGCCGTTATTCCAAGAACTGATTTACTTCAGTGCCGTTTAACAGGTTTGGCTGTTAAAGAACCAAAGCGTTATTTCTCTACTGCGTATGGTGTTGCATTCTGGGCATCTCACTCTTCCTTTTTCAGACTCATTCAAATCAACAGTCAATTCAACCAGCACTGCCTGCGGGGTCCGTCGATAACGAGCTGGAGACTGAGACTGAGAATGGGAACGAGATATAGACGGCGAGTCTCTCTGTAAAGACAGTCAGAGCTGTTTGCTTTGTGTTTTCATATTCATGCAGAATGAAGAGCCTGGAGGGGGATTTGGTTGAGCCCATGCTGTGGACAAGAAGCTAAGTTCCCATCTGATGTCAACAGGCTCTCCAGCTGCCTCTAATCCACCACACTGAAAGAGATAAAACTCTGAGGTTTAGGAAGCCCATTTTTTCTAATCCCGACGACGGAGATGATGATGATGATGATGATGATGATGACTTTCACGACGCCGCTGCCAATCTCTAGCGGTGACGACACGGATGTTGAGCCCTCTGCTTTGGAAGCAGCACAGGAAGCCTCGATCCAGAGTTTATCCAAGCTATCTTTTTTTTTTTCAGCAGAGTCAGGAAGGGCGAGCATGAGTCATAACACCAACAGGTTTGGCTTGTTTAACAATCACTGTGTTTCCTTTCCCATCTCTGAGGGAAGAGCGTTAAAGGTGCCTGGGACAGCAGGAGAAAGGGATGACACCGAGAGCCCGCCTGCTTCCAAAAAACGGCAACCATGGCAACCTTCGGCACAGAGGTCCGGTGATGCAGTCCACAATAGAGAGTTCTCACATCCTGTAATAAAAATCTCAACGCTCGTGTGTGTGTGTGTGTGTGTGTGTGTGTGTGTGGCGTACAAACGCGAAACAATAACAAGGCCTTGTTTAACTTTCCACTGTTAAGAGCGCTATTGTGGTGTTTCATCTGAACGCTCACAGTGAGGAAGGATGGATATGTTTACAGAGTGCTGATGGACTTTCATAGAGAGGAGCAGGAAGGAGAGGAGCAGCTCCCTCCTGTGAGTCACTTAGGGTAACCAGACCCAAACCTCCGAGCTGCACTAACATCGCTCAAAATCACTGCCGACCTGTTTTTAAGCACTTGTTCTGAGGGCAGCTGCAGGTTCTGTTTGGGCCAATAGTGTGTCCCCCCCCCCCCTCTCCTTCAGCGCACATGATTCACTGAATTCACAGCCAGTACTGTACATTAAGACCGAAGTTGGAACAGGTCTGACTAACTGTACTGTGCAGAGTTTCTGCTTGTAAGCTATGACCTTTTTAACGACTTAAAAAAAAAAGAAAAAAAAAAGTGACCTGTGTTGTTAACGGGAAATGGGAAAAATCATCGGTTCATCATGAGCCGCTCTGTGAAAATAAAGATGCAGAAAGTCAGGTGATTAAACTGTGAACAGTACAGTGTTTATTTTTGATTCTTCTCATGAATTTGCCAGCGTATAGGTCAGACGCCACAGATAGGGTAAATAATGAGGAATGTGGAGCCCCCCCTACCCCCCGCCCCCATCACCACCAGTCCCTCCCCTGGAAAATATTAGTCTGATACCTTGCACAACATCCGTAACATGGCATTTTCATCAACACTAATGCAAACGAAAGCCGAGAACAGCGGTTGTGGGTCAGGATCAGACTCTCAGAGGGAAATGCAATAATAATAGAACTGTCTCAACGGGGTAATATGACAAGGCCAAGATATCCATTTCTTTCACTGTGGAGAGGTTATAATTACGACGGGAAACCAAGCCTCTATGTGCTGCTACACAGCTCAAACCAGTAATTATGCAGCCACTGGCTGACAGGTAGTACTGCTCCATATATATGGGGGGGGGGGGGGGGGGGGGACCTTCTCCGTATAATTGTGGAATAAAAGCACTTATTTTAAAGTTTAAGCCTGAGTTGAAGCATTATGAAACAGCACCGTTCCTCTGTTTTGACTTGTAATGAACAGATGCTTTTGATCCTTTTTTTTTTTTTTTCCTCCTTCTTCTTCATTGTCTTTTCAAACGACGGGATTAAGAGAAGCGCAGCCGCTACGCGATGCTAGTTCGAGTTATGAAACCATAACAATAAGGAGAAAGGAAGATTTTTTAAAAAAAAAAAAGAAAAGAAAAGAAAAAAAAAAAGAGGAAGAAGAAAAAATTTTAATGAGCAGTGCATTTATGTTTTGGTGTTTGTATATGACCCAGAACAGAACCCCGGCACTAACGTACCTTTAAAAAAAAAAAAAAGCTCTGACACACGCGTCACCCTCTCGGTTGTGAGCGCTGAGTCTTGACGAGCAAATTCGGAGCTGTTAGAGGAGTTCACAGTGTTGTTTCAACAACCCTGTTGCGCTGAAACCCATTTCACACACACACACACACACACACACACACACACACACACACACACACACAAAGGTCTCAAAAAGCATCAGAACTAAGAACTCATGACACTTTGCCATCAATTCTACCCAAGCTATCAAAGACGCGCTCCTGGCGGCACAGTCGCTGGCCGTGCGAGCGAGAGATTCCACCGAATTAGTGCTCCTCATTTACCCTCCTGGCTCACCTCCTACACCAATTTCCTCTCCCTAATTACAATTAAAATCAGCACGCTTGCTTGCATGTTCCACTTCTACCCTCTTACACAGAAAGACTTGTTTGTTTACAGCAATCTTCACAAAAGCTGCATCATCAGAGGCAGCCTGCATCAGAGGCAGGGCAGCAAGGCCAAACACAAGCTAGTGTTTCCTCTTTTCTCTGGGTTTTTTCCTTTTTTTTTTGGTTTGTTTGTTTTTGCTCTGTCTTTCCTTCTATCTTATTTCTATTTATTGCCATTACTACGCAAAGAGAGAGAGAGAGAGAGAGAATCCTTTTCCTCAAGTTCCAAAACCAACGGCGCACTGTCAAGCGTCTCCCATGAGATGAGATTCTCACAGGTTCTGAAGGAGAATAAATAAATAAAAGGAGAATAAATAAAGGCATAAATAAAGGAGAAAAGCTTTGTCATAGCTCTAAAGTCTCTTTTTATTTGTCTGCTTTCTGAAGTCCCTCCTCTTTAGTGCTTCCTGGCACCATCGCTCTGCCGAACTACTTCACGAACGCCGCACACACAAAACCGCACAGAAACACGAGAGAAACCGGAGAACGCTGATGACTGATGTGCCGTCCCCTCTGTCCTGCCAGAGCCGTATTAGCTCCACATTTCCCCATGAGGTGACCCAGTTTGTGCTCCTTTACCATTCTGACCCTGTCCCTGCTCTGAGATAAATGGAGAACAGTTCTTGTGGAGGAAAACAGAGCTTCAGAACATTCAGTCCAATGGCTCCCAGAGCGAGAGCTGGAGCGTCACATGTGGGAACTTCAAAAGAAGTATTTTAGGGGGGGGTGTCTATGGCTGCTATTGAGGGGCCACGTCATTTAGGACAGGCTTTGCTCTGCAATGGGGCAGTGAACATGTACAGTAGAGTGTGGATGTAGATGCAGAGGGCACGAGAACAGAGAAAGGATCCGGATGGAGAGGTCAGAGATTCCCATCAGGTCACGACCTAACAAACACGGGATTACACAGACAGAATCCTTACACAGAGAGTCATCTGTTGTCGTATTCTTAACGTCCATTAAGGACACAAATGCTGTTATGACCAGAGCACCATCCTCATCACGTCATACTCTGAGACTAAGAGAACGATCATAATAAACCCCTGCCGGCGCAAGAAAATGGAGATGACGTCAACTCCTGACAAAGCCATCCGCAATCTCCACCACGCTCTCCCCCCCCCCCCCCCCCCCCCCCCCCCCCCCCCCGTCTCTCGGCAGACCACGCAAACCATCACCTTTGCGCTGACCATTATCAAATGCTGACGTCAAACGGGGTGATTACACGGCCAGACTACGTAATCTGGGATGATGTGGCAAGTCGTTCCAACTGTCACCAGTTTTATTATTATTATTATTATTATTGTTATTATTATTATTCTTATTGAATTACTTCATCAGATTAATGTAACAGTGGTTGTTCCAAATCCTTTGAGAACGTAATACCCTGGGTATGCTGACGCTCTGGGGAAAGCCAGAGCGCTTCTCTACCCATCCCCCATTAAAACAAAAAAAAAACAAAAAAAAACCCCAAGTCTGTTGTGGTCAAACAACAGCTGCTCGCATGTTTGTTGAGAGTTTATTCGCCTGCTTTGGACGCTGATTCGTTCAGAACTCTAGAGGAAGACACACAGAGAGGATACGTGACAACTGCCACCCAGAGATCAGTGCAGGCTGCTGAACGAGCCGTGCTCTCCTGCGACACGCTGGCGCGACACACGTACGCCGTACACAGCTGTGATCTCCAGCTCTCGTCTGACCCCGCCGATCTCCCCACCACGGTTTGGTATGTAATGTGTTGGGTACTTCACCTCCTTTCCCCAAGTAACATATGGGGAGCACCCGAATGAGGTCGTGTCTGTGCAAAGGTCAACCCGCAGGTGAGAGACATCCCAGCTCCTGAGCCCCGTTAGGGCAGTGTTGTGTGACCTCAGCTGGGCGTCCCAGTGAACATACTGAGACACGTGCCACAAGCAACGTGTGAAACCGCTCTACGAATGGAAGAACAAAAGTGACAGAATGTATGTATTTAAATGATGGCATCGTTAAGGATATGGAAAAATATAACAGTTTTTAACCTACATACAAGATGCAGATAATTAAACATCATACTATGAAAGGATGGACTGTGCGTCACATGGTCCTGTGATCTTCCTCTGTATCTATCTGTGAGGGGAAAAACAATGTGTATCTGATATGTTTGCTGATAACAGAAAACGAATATTTTCTTGGACATGTGTATGTGTGTGTGTGTGTGTCTGTGCACGCGTTTGTACGAATCACTGCATCAAAGTTTTCCACTCATCCCCAGAGAGCATAGGAGGACACCCTTAGAGTTAAGACTCCTGAGTTCGACCATTTGACCTGACAGCTCGTTAACTCCCAGCTTCATGAAGCTCACCCACGCACGCCCAAGTATCAATGCAAATATTTTCTCAGCTGTGAGTCACGTTTGTCGTTCCAGAAAGCCATCCTCCACCTCCTGGGCTCTCTGCTGACTGGATGGCCTGGTGACGGAGGCAAACGGGGGAGTGGGTGTTGAATGACCAAGTCCCTCCACAGATGGTGTTCACGCTGTCCAGTCAAACTCAAAAACACTCAAAATACATGACCAGGATCAAATACACATCAACTTCACAATGACTGAGTTCTCATAATAAACTCTCAAACACAGCTGACCCAAATCACTACAATAATCATTACAACACTCACTCAACCATAGACAGAGGCAGCTTTAACGGTCAGAGCCAAACTGAAAGAAACAGGCTGAGATTAATGTACCATTCTAGGTACATGTTTAAGTACATGTGGCCATGTATGAATGTATCTATGTATCCAATTATGAATTCACCATCCACTCTCATGTATGCATGAATGTATGTATACACACACACACACACACACAGTGAGAGAGACACATGAATTAAATATACACTAGAGTGATTTCACAACAGTGCAAAAGCATTTAGTACTTGGGCACAACGCTGTAATAAAATACTACTCGACATACAACTT
The DNA here is from genome assembly GCF_902362185.1 of Chanos chanos. Lineage (NCBI taxonomy): Eukaryota > Metazoa > Chordata > Actinopteri > Gonorynchiformes > Chanidae > Chanos > Chanos chanos. The sequence goes on from NC_044504.1 coordinate 37,616,806, forward strand.
TGCAGTAATGCGCATACCTGAATTTATTATTTATTTTTTTTTCAGAATTTTTTCAAATAGCCTTTTGAACTTTTGATCTTTTGTGCATTAGTGTCAGTGGCACGGGTTAACTGCCTGACAGGCAGAACAGCGATAGCAGCGGGAAGTGTGGGCTATTGTGCCGACCGCTGCCACTTTTATTACAGAATTCCATGATTAAAGCGCCCTCTGACCTCCCAACATCAGCAGCAGCGGACAGGAAACATGGCAGTGCTTTGGCAAGAGTATGTTCTGTCCGGTGCTGCGAGCTCTTCCCTCGAGCGGTGTGAAAAGTTTGAGTCCACCGCAGGCCGGTGACACAACCAGCCTCGGGTTTCAGAGGCCCTCAGCCAAAGGAATGATGGATGAGAGGGTTCCGGGAGACAGCTGCATCATCCGTTCGCCAGATTCCTTAATCCTCATTTTTTTTTTTTTTTACTTACACAGGATATAACATGAGCCGTAGCTGCAGCACTAGTAGCATCAACAGCTGCTAAGATGAATAAAAACCTTACGTTGAAAACTGGGGCAGAACTTTTGGAAAGTAGAGAGTGACGTCTGTGGGGTTTGTTTGTTTTTGATCCCTGTGATGGTGGTTAGAGATTAATTTTTAATGTAATCCAGAGAGTACCGGGTAATCTGGACAATAAAGAGAACCAGCGAGCGACGGGCCAGTCGGGGCTTCTGTGTGCGGCGGTACGGTCTGCTGAGATCCGAGATCCGAGTTCCGCCTGACCTCGTTCTAGAATGTTAGACGCAGGACGAGCCAGGCCATCTACGCAAGCACAGCGATACCGCGCACTAGGACAGAATCCCACAGACCCTGGTCTGACATCAGAGAACCAATCAGTCATCTAAAGCAGTGTTTCCCAGCTCCAGAGCCTAGGCCCAGCTCACAGTGGATTTCCACTACAGCCCAGTTCTCAAGCAACCAATCACCACTCGCAAAGAGCTTGACGATTGGTGGGGGAAAATAAAAACAAAAAAAGGTCGAATCAGGTGAAAGAAAATATTCTAGAAGAAGGGCTCGGAAACAAAATATAATCTCTTTATGTTTGTCTTCCATCATCCGTTTTGAGCGACAATCATTGCCCTGACACCAGGCATTAATCACGTCAGAATGTGACAGGTCAGAATCTCTTTTCCAAGCATTGGCACAGTTATTGTGTTTAACTAAAGATTCCTCTCTTTCCACAGCACTGATTTTTCACAACACAGACTGTCTGTCAGAGCACACGTGAATTTTATTACAGAGTGGAAGGACTTTTTTCTTTGGTTTGTTTTTTTAAATCTTGGGTGTCCTGTGGAAAGAGCTTGGTTCTTCATGTTGAGGCAACTGTACATCTGTGAAAAGTGCATTCCCCAAATACTTCAGAGCCTCTGTCTATACAGCATGACTGCACACAGATAATTCATCATCTATACAGTATGACTGTACACAGATAATCCATCATCCACTTTACGCAGTAAGTACTGAAAGCTTAGAGGGAGAGAGTGAGCGTGCTCGTCTTAAATCTATGAATGAAGACGCTGAAATAACCAGTGTTCATTCATGTGTAGGTCAGGCAATCGCAGACAGCAATTAATCCTCAGTGTCACACTCAAAAGAGATGGGGCTGGGATGACTCACAGTTTTAAATAAACACGGGAACGCCCGGCTTACCCGAATTCCACCCGACAGCCACAGAGCGTTCCGTCGATAAATCAATTAATATCTGGGTTTTTTACGTGTGTGTGTGTGTGTGTGTGTGAACTGAAAGGGTCCTATTTCAGCTAGGTTGTATTTTTTGTACATTGTCAGTTGTGAGGTGGAGTGAAAATATCTAGCAGAGGAGTATCACAGGACCAGGAGAAGAAGAAAAAAAAAGTCTTTAGCTAAACAGCTGCACTCGCGAGGAGGGTCGTGTTAGCAGTCGAGCCGAAAACCATATCCCACAATGCCGCGGGGTACACAAAATGAAAGCATTAGCCTTTTGGAGCAGAGAGAGAGAGAGAGAGAGAGAGAGAGAGAGAGAGAGAGAGAGAGAGAGAGAGAGAGGGAGGCAGGAATTTGCGGGAAGGCTGACGCAGCCAGAGACAGCGAGCTCCTCGGGTCCAGACAACAACACTCCTCCACCCAGGGGCCTCCTAAGGACAAAAGAGCCCAATGAAGCTGTCAGCTCCCAGTGAAAACACGCTCAGAGGGGGTGGGGGGGGGGGGGGGGGTACGGGGGTGTCACTGCTGCCATACGGCCCACAGCTGTTCTCCAGCCCAGAACCCGCTCCTCATGACAAGAGCACGAGAGGAAAGATCTCAGGCCTTTCAGACGAAAGACAGAAGTGAGATATGACCACGACACACAACAGTCCAGTGCTCGCTCACACACACACACACACACACACACACACACACACACACTCACACACACTCACTTAAACTCACAGTCATTAAAGTACAACCCACACTCCTACTCATGCTCATCAAAGCAGGCCAAAGTCAGCTAGTGACATCGATGTTCCACGTACTCTGTTTTGTTGTAAGCCGTGACACGGTTACAGTAATATGCACGCGCGTGCAATTTAAAATACGAGCTCCCTAAGACACTCTCATAATCATAACTGCTGTTCTGACCGATTTACAGATGTTCCGTACGACTCCCTGTTACTCTTTAACGGTGCTGTATATTTTGCGACGGAGCTCATTTAGAATGTTTCTCGAAAGCAGATAAAGTACCACGAAACACAGAATGTTAGAAAGCTAATCTTCGTGATCTCGCATCTAATCTATCATAAATCCCTATACAAATAACCAATTAAGTTGTTTGTGGTGCAATTTGAACACTGTTGCACTTTGAGCTTCATTCAGTGGCTCTATAAAAGTGTGTCATGCATCTTGGATTCTGAGAAAGAGGACGGAGTATGTTTCAATCATAAACCAGGGAAAGTCTGAATGGCTCTCACACATCAGTCACGGGAATCACCAAACGAAGAGAAAAAAACAACAAACAAAAAAAAGACATTTTGACTGAAACATGGGACAAAAAAACCTTCACAACTCCAAAAAACTACAACATCACTTCACACAACTCTGGTACCTGGTCTATAACACAACCAAACTCAAGCAGAGAGAAAAGAAACCGTTTACCTGGCATAATTAACAGCATTCAAACGAGGAACATCACATAGCTGGCGTAAGACTGAACTTTTTCTGTTTCATGCACAGAGCAGAGCGCCTGCACCTTACCACATTTGAAAGACATTATTATTTATGTACTTACTGCCGACCGTTCGGAGCCAAAACATAGTGAGAGCGTGAGCGAGTGGGAAGCCTGGACAGACCTGTGAGGCGGACGATATCTGTGTTTAACTACTGCCACTGTGACAGCAGCACCGTCACTCCCACTGGCACAGGAAACGGCTCCATCAGCAGGGCAGCAGTGAAGCCCTCTCTGTACTCTGTACTTCCTGTCTCTTTGCACATTTTATTTATTTATTTTTTTATTTTTTTATTTATTTATTTGTTTGTTGTCCTTTCCTGAGAGCTGGAATGAATTATTTTAAAGTGCTTTACCTGCTCTCTTACAGTGAGACTTTTAGTACATGGCTCAGACCTCAACAAAAAAAGGCAACACAAAATATATAATGCAAAAACAAACAAACAAACAAAAAACCCGCACTCAGAGTGTTTCTTAATTACGCAAAATAGCACCAGCGATCCAGCCAACGGCTTGTCACGGCTTGCACGCCTCTCTCTTCAGAAGCGTTTGTTCCCGTAAGGAAACCGTCAGACACGTCCATGTCTCGTATTGATGTTCTGATGACAAATCAGAGGTTTCACTGTGGCAAGCTTACTCAACGCTATTTTTATCCACCGTAACAAGGCGCGCTACTGACGAACGTCTGCGAGGTAAACGCAAACCCCTGCGCAGCACTGAGGAGCTTCTCCACTGATAAGAGCTGCGATTTGGAGTCCCTGTATCCTTATCTCAGGCAAGTAAATGAACGCTCTCCTCACAAGGGAGGCCCACTGTGCTATCAGGCCACAGATAAGCTGCTTCAGCCACCACAACAGAGCAGCAAAACACAGCAATCTTACCTAAAACAGGGGTTTAGCGCACGCGCACACACACACACACACACACACACACACACACACACACACACACACACACACAGAGCTAAACTACTGGCTGAGTGTGTGGGTAGGTCATATCTGGGCCTGTGCTAAAAGCCTCTATCAGAGAACACAGAGGAGCACATACAGCTGTAAACGGCACACTGCAAAAGAGTCGGCGTAGCCAAACGGGTGGATCCTATCGCTTTGAGGGTCAACATTTTGTTGTTGTTCTTGTTGTTGTTTTTTTTTTTAATTAGGATTCAGACATTCTTCGACAGCTGTAGGACGTGCTGCACATGGTAAAGGTACATGATGAATGGTTTCCATTCCCAGCCAACATAAACTGCACCGTTAATGAAATCGTTTGATGTCTGGAGATGATTTTATACAATTAAAGAGATCTCACAGAAGTGTGTCCTTTGCATATCTCACTGAAGGTCAAGAGGCCTTTCATCTCTCTGATGTGGGGTCGGGGCACTTGTTTGAAAAGGTCGGGACCATCAGGTGGGGGTGGGTGGGGGGGTGAGGGGGGTAAGCTGCAGTTCCCTGAGGGAGCTGTCAGGATGCAGCAGATAGGGTGAAAATTACATTCACATTCTGAAATTGGAACTGTTAAGAACTGTTAACAAGGGCTAATATTTGACAGTCTGACGCACGCTCGCTGGGACTGACAACAGCCCACACAAAATAAACAAGCCACATCGACACTATATATTGATTTCCAAGACTAAAACAAAACAGAAAACAAACAACCAAACACAAAAAAGATTTTGCCACATTAGCGGTCAGTAATACCACCAAACTCTCTAAAACACACACACTTTTTTTTTCCCCCCCTCAAAGGAATAATGTCACAAGGATCGTTCGGTACCCGTGGCTTTTAAAAAGGAGGATTTGAAAAGGTAATACCTACCTAGTTTCCAAATAAGAGAATAACAAGGCAAGGTGATTGTGCCTGTCTCTCAACATCACCACTCAACCTGGGATTGACTTCATTTATACAAGGGAGATCTTCACACACTGTACACTAGCCTATTATACCAGCTCACCCTCAGACTCAGGGGTGTGTGAGAGAGAGACTGAGAGGTGTGTGAGTACAGGATGGGAAGGGATTGAGGGATTTAATTCACACGGTCTGATGCGACATCGAGGACCTCAAATGGTTTCAATGATTAAAGAGTCTGAGAATTGAGAACACACCTGCTGACTGTCCTCTTACGACCCGGTCACGAGACACGTGGTCTTCAACGGAAGAGTCACACAAAGTGTCTTCATCAATCAAGAGATTTTTGGTGCAGCAACATTTCACTGTTGGCAAAGTCGGTTTCCCCCGACGTGGGCTGCGTGTAGTCGTACGAAACGTTACGTAAATGGAAGCTTTGGTTTTAGTTTTGAGAAATGGCAGCGGGAGAGAATAATCACAGTGAGAAAACCACTGTAGAGCAGGAGGAGGTTCTGAGAGTTTTGGTTCCGTGGATTAGTGCCTGGAAAAGTTCATTCCGATCGGTGCTGTCAGCCCGTGTTTTTTTATTTTCTAAATGCAGAACCCGTTTCTCCAAAAGGTATAGAACAACATCTTGCCACTCCACTGACAGCCCCCTGTCCTCAAACTGCTCGTTTTAGTCGCTATGACAACGTCTGTCCCAAAAACATCACTCGTTCAGAAACTTTCCTCCGTGACTTGATGCAACAGCATATAACATCTTCTGACATTAAAGCAGACATTAAAAACTAGGGAAACAACTGTTTAAGTTGGATATTGAGTAAAGGTGCAATTAGTGTCCTGTGTTACTCTTGCTGGAATGGAAAACATTACTGTCGGCGCTGGACTGTTGGGCAGTTTTAAGAACTACAGACGACACATGGGAAGTATTTACTGACTGGACAGGGAGAGCGGGGACACCTCGCTTTAGAGAATAACAAACAGGCAGAATCCGAACAGACAGCGGCGCTCTCCCGAAAGCAACGGCGACAGAGACGATTTAAATGTGACATACTGCATCTGGCAGGAAGTCCGCCCCTCCCCTTCCCTCCGCCACCTCTTCTTCCCCCTCTTTTATCTTTTTTTTTTTTTTTTTCTCCACAGGGCTGGTGGTTAAGTCTGTGGTCCTCACAGTGGCTTGCTGGCCTGGCCCGTCAAGTGTTCTCATTCTGGAACTACATGCCTCATCTCAATGGGCCTGCCCGCGCCAACCTACTGGCGCTCTGCCCTTCCGTGCCTGGGCACCACACACGCATACGTTCCCCTTGATGTGTGTTAGCCACAGCCAATAAAACGCGCTTTAAACGGTGGCGTGCACGGTGAGTGTGAGACATGTCTAAGTGCCCTTCACACTGTAATTAAAGCGAAGAGCCCAACACACTGAGGCACATGTGGGAACCTACAGAGTCAAGCAATCACGAGGGGTCTTATGTTCTCCTCTACTGCACGTTTTTTTTTTTTAGCGAAGGAGTCGTACACTCATGTCTCTAACTGGAAATCACATGAATAAATACGTGATTTGAAGACTTCCACATAAGGAGAGATTAAGTTCTCACTGTCTATTCATAACAATGTCATGTCGAATTCTGAATACACACGAAAACTGAATTACGAAGTTCCCGTCGGGCAAACAAGAGGCCTTAAGCGTTTCATAAGTCTATTAAGCAGGCAGAACGAGAGCATATTTCATACTTAGAATATTAGATGCTTTGACTGTTAGGAAAAAAACAGAAAGAAAGAACGAGACAATGATTGAATGCAAATCCCATTAGTGTGAAATCATTCAGACTTCTCTCCGCGGGGTTTTGTTTAGGCTATCCCCTGGCTCGCGCTGTCCGCCCACGAAACCATCTTTCCATTGAGAAAAATGTTCCACAGCAGCAAACGAGTGAATAACAAGGACGGTATTTTTGTGACCTTAGATCAGTCATAGCACCATACTTGCAAACATCATCAGGTACTGACTGATGTTTTCCTCTAACTAGACAACTTTCTTCTGCGCTCAAGAAAAAGAAGTTGCTATCTCAGCCGGTAGGCAAAAAAAACCAAAAAAAAAACAAGACGTTTCGCAGTTTCCACACGTATGACACACTTTTCTCCACCTCCACATCATAAACTCTCAATCACATCGCACAGGAAAACACCACCCGTCACACTGACTGAAAACACTGCCCGTTCAACTGACTTGCCTGAAAACACCAACTGTTTGACTGACTTGTCTGAGTTCCCTTTACTCTAACTGTTCTCAAGAAAATAACACAGCACTTGCATGGCTCAATATATGCTCATCCAACCAGGAAGAAGCAATAAGATATTGACATGGTGTGCATGTGTGTGCGTGTGTGTGTCAGGAGAAGGCAGTAAGTATGAAAATCTTAAAGATTTTTCAAACAAAAACAAAGTGTTTACATCGTTAAAAGCACATCGCGAGAAATTTAGATGCCTGTTTTGTTTTCTTTTTGTCATTGTTTCTTTGTTTTTGGCTTTTTTGCTGTTGTCATTGTTTGTTTTGTGTCATTTTCACATTTCAGCCTAAACGCATGACTGGATTTAGATAGAAAAAAAGCTTAAACAAGGTTGTTACTATACCTGAGGAACAATAAAAGTGAACTTAAAAAAATAAAGACTTAAATGTGCAGGGCCTGCAGAGTGAAAGTCTCAGTCAGAGCGGCTGGATGCTTTACCGCCTGTCCTGTTATCTTAGGGCCCAGTTCCCATTTTAATTCACCAATCCCAAAAATAAAAAAAAAACCTAGAAACAATTCTCAGAGAGAGAGAGAGAGAGAGAACTACTCAGACAGTTCCTCAGGAACAGAGACAATACGTAGAGAGAAAACAAAAAGACGATATGGAATGAGCCAAAGCAGGACAAAAATAAATAAATAAATAAAAGGGTGACAGTGAAGTCGAATGGCCCGCCCACAGTAAAACACACTCACCGCTTCACACATGAGGAGTTCTTTCCCTTGTTTTTTTTTACTAACAGTCTCAAACTGACGTCAACAATAACTGTTTTTCTTTTTTCTTTTCACCTAACGTTGCAGAACTGTATAAATGCACAATTCAAAATGCAAAAGAAAGGAAGTTTTTGGAGTGGCTAAAAAATCCCTCTCTCTAAATAAACAGTAAACAACAAACAGTAAATAACTTATAGACCCACCTAACTTAACTAGCTGATTGCTAACTCCATGTATTTGTGAGGTAACATGTCTAAGCTGGTGGAGGAAACAGGGTTATATGGGGCTAGTAGTGCAAAAATGGCGTTTGTTTTTTTTTGTTTTAACTATTATTTTTTTAAAGCTGCCAGCAGGTAGACAAACAGATGAGAAGACAAACTAATTTAATCACAGACAAGAAGACAAACAAAACATGTTACGCTAAGACTATAGTTATGGCTGCTCTTATTACTACAGTCGAGAGCTGTTCAGTCTCACGGCAGAACTGCTGTTCCCCCCAACACACACACACACACACACACACACAGAGTCACAGACACACACATACACATACACATACACACACACACGTACTAAGCACCATGATTTTCAAATGCACAGAAGATTCCATTTCCTGACAACATACAGTAATCACATTTCCCGATCATTTACAACAATACCTTAAAGCCTATTTCCAGGCTAACCAATAACAAACCCATAACACAACACCCATGCATTTCAGAATTACACTGAGAGCTAAATATTATCCCATATTACCCAAAACAATAGCATTACTGCTACCCATAATCTGGACCGTGGATGTGGAGGCTTAGAGTGTGGACCTGCATGTACTAACGGTCTGTGTCGACCAGTGCACCCGTTTGGAGTAAGAAACCCTGAGGTTATGGTGAGCAAACCCAAATTCTGTGCCTTCATCAAACATTTCACATATCACATTTTGCTTGTTGCACCTTATACCACATACACAATGTTGCATTCATGCTGAATTTTTATGGTTTTGTCTGGGATTAATTAATAAAGCGTTTTGGTGAAATAACATGTCGTCTTTGTTAATTTCACAGTATCACAGCGTCTATGGGTCTTGTTGTTCTGTACTTAACAAGGTCCTTTCTGTGCAAATACATTGAAAATACCCTGAAAGTGTATAATACATTGTTTTAATGGTCTGACACTAATTTGTTGCGTTTTCCGTAAGGGCAGGACGATCACACCACCATAGTATTCTGCCATCCGCTTGACTGTCATTTTCTGACAAACACTAAACCTGCCTTTCTTTGACATTCACGTTCAATGATCAGATTATTATCCGGAATTCAAAGCATGAAAACAAATAGCCATATCAGAGCTCCTAACTGCTTAATCAATAAATTCAATTTGATTTCTCCACAGCAGTGTGCAATTATCTGCCATAATTAAGAATATCAGGTAACGCCGCCATCAGTTTGAGAAGCTGAAACCTTCGTCTGAAAAAAAAAAAAAAAAAAAGAAAAAGAAAAACGGATCAGTTTTGTCTTCTGATTTCCAATAGTCTTGAGGATATATCTGACGCCACTGCCTTCCCACAAACACGTCATGAATTATTCAAAACCATCTGCCACGAAAACACAACCCAAAAAAAGGACGGAGGCGCATTTTCGATATCTGCGTCCGAGCTCATCCAACAGCCTGAGAACACTTCCTCCGATTCTTTTTTCTTTCTTTTTTCTTTTTTTTTGTTCATTATTCACCTGTTATTCATGAGCTGGGACAAGCGACGTCCAAGGAGCAGAAAACATCCGTCGGCATATTACACAATAATCTTTATATCTGAGAAGAAGAGAAGATCCAACAGGTTCAGGTTACAAGAGAATACAGCTGACCAGTGTTGGACAGAAAAACCTGTGTGCTGGTGTGCTTGCACACTGTCTAAACACACACACACACACACACACACACAGACAGACACAGACACACACACACACTGGACTCAGTATAATCCAAATAATTCAAATACTTTGTAGGCTGTGCACCCTGGAAACAAGTATGCTATGCAGGAAGTATAGCATTCCACTCGGGGGGGGGGGGGGGGGGGGGGGGGGGGGGGCTTCTAAACTCTTTTGGAGGGTAAGTTTTGGAAAAGACACACAAACACACACGCACCCACACAAGAACATACACAGGACCTGGACTTAATCTATTTGCCTTAAGGCAGTTTGTCCAGCGGAGGGACCAGTCCACACACTGGCAGTCCACATGCAGACCTGGGTTTGGAGAGGATTCGAAAGCCCCGGGAGAACACCGGCCAGATCTCTTCTAATAAAACTTTGGTGTTAAATAAACTGCGGTGTGCAGCTCTGAGGGGCTGTGGAGCCCTAACCAGCTCTGGCTCCGCTTCAATCACCGCACAGACTGTCTCTGTGTTTATGTTCAAGACAGAGGAGTTGCCTTCATGACGATTTATTGACGCAAGATTCCCTCAGCTCAGCCTGCCAGCAATTAATCACGGCAGGAGAGGGACTTGTTCAGGCCGAGGCCTTAGAGAGAGAGAGAGAGAGAGCGAGAGGGGTGGGGTGGGGGGGGAAAGACAGAGAGAGAGAGAGAGAGGGGGGGGGGGTGGGGGGGGGAGAGAGACAGAGAGAGACAGAGAGAGAGAGAGAGAGAGAGAGACAGAGAGAGAGAGAGAGAGAGAGAGAGGGTGGGGGGGAGAGAGAGAAAGAAAGAGAGAGAGAGAGAGAGAGAGAGAGAGGGGGGGGGTGGGGGGGAGAGATGGGGGGGCAGAGAGAGAGAGAGAGAGAGGGAGAGAGAGAGGGTGGGGGGGGGAGAGAGAAAGAAAGAGAGAGAGAGAGAGAGAGAGAGAGAGAGAGAGGGTGGGGGGGGAGAGAGAGAAAGAAAGAGAGAGAGAGAGAGAGAGAGGGGGGGGGTGGGGGGGAGAGATGGGGGGGCAGAGAGAGAGAGAGAGAGAGGGAGAGAGAGAGGGTGGGGGGGGGGAGAGAGAAAGAGAGAGAGAGAGAGAGAGAGAGAGAGAGAGAGAGAGAGAGAGTGCTCTCAAGAGCCTAAATCAGCCGTGTAACCTACTTGTGACGCCCATGCAACATATGACCCGAGAGGCAAAAAATCACCGCCCATCTCTAACAATGACAAAGCCCTCTCACTTTCTAAACAACTTAAAGAAGATAAACTTCCACAAACAGGGATGCCACACTGTCTCCTGTCATTTAAAAGTCCCATTTAAAAGCAATTCCCACATCCTGACTTAGACGCCTGTTTTTGGACAGTTTGGGTTACGACCCACTTGCTTTCTGGAAAAGAGAGACGGAATAAAACTTTCTCTCTCTACTTCACTGGTTTTCATAGGTTCTCACAGCTGTTTTCCCCATGCTCCAGGCCAGGACGGACACACTATCTGACTATGTTCCACTGCATCACACCAGTAATCCCAGCAACAAACAGCATCTACTCCATTAAACACACTGAATATCCAACTGCATGTCACCCTGCCACGGCTATAATTTCTAGGGAAACCAGTAAAAAAGTATTTTCCCCAGTGAAAACAAGCACTGGGAATCCTTTAATGACAGTGATGATGTAACAATGTAATAAGTTTTGCAGCGAGGCATCAACAAGTGTTACGTGTAGCTTTGAATTCTTTGAAGAGTTTCAATATCTTCTGGGGAAAGAAAGAGGGAAAGAAAAGAAAATGGTTCAAAATTACAAGTTTAAAAAAAAAAACCAAAAAACCAAACAAACAACAACAACAACAACAAAAAAAAACAGAAAACACTAAAAGTATGTTAACTTACGCAACTGATTTTTGTCTCCAAAACTGCTTGAAAATTCCGTGGGCATGTGAAGCACAGAGAAACGGCTCTAAATTCAGTTCAAACAGAAAACAAAGAGCCAAACGGGTCAGAGCTCTGACTCTGCCGGATCTGATGGCTGACAGTGAGTAATGTCATAAGTGACGCACGGCCGTCAGGGCCTTACGCACAGCCCTTTAAATCCAGTGACCCGAAAAACAACTTCCTCCACCCATTCTGCCAGCTCGTGGATCTGACTGTTGGGTCACACGATTCTGTCAGGTCGTGTATCTGACTGTTGGGTCACACGATTCTCTCAGCTCGTGTATCTGACTTTTGGGTCACACGATTCTCTCAGCTCGTGTATCTGACTTTTGGGTCACACGATTCTGTCAGCTCGTGTATCTGACTTTGGGTCACACGATTCTGTCAGGTCGTGTATCTGACTGTTGGGTCACATGATTCTGTCAGGTTGTGTATCTGACTGTTGGGTCACATGATTCTGTCAGGTTGTGTATCTGACTGTTGGGTCACATGATTCTGTCAGGTTGTGTATCTGACTGTTGGGTCACATGATTCTGTCAGGTCGTGTATCTGACTTTTGGGTAACACGATTCTGTCAGCTCGTGCATCTGACTTTTGGGTCACATGATTCTGTCAGGTCGTGTATCTGACTTTTGGGTCACATGATTCTGTCAGGTCGTGTATCTGACTTTTGGGTCACATGATTCTGTCAGGTTGTGTATCTGACTTTTGGGTCACACGATTCTGTCAGGTCGTGTATCTGACTGTTGGGTCACATGATCTGCAACAGTAGTAACAAACTCTTCAGAGCAGGAGACAGGATTTTATGAAAAAAAAAAAAAAAAAAAAGGAAATTTTCCAGTGAGACTAGTTTGAAAAACAAAAATGAAGTTTTAGAAAGGAAACAATGATTAGAGAAGTGAGCTGTAACAACCTGAAATTTAACAGACTCCGAAAATATTACGAAATAGCTCCGTGTCTACCATTGCCTGGCTTCCCTTATGTCTTGCAGCAGGAAAAACAGCCCAGGCCAAACCAAAAACTACAAGCAAAACAGTCACTGTGGCAACAGAACACACACCCTTCTCGCTGATGGTGAGAATATGAGCTTATCGTACGATGCATGCGATTCAAACGTGAGCCCCCATATACGGTTACTGCGGTGAAGACGCGCGCGTTCACTGAACATTTCTCACCGTTTCATCTCGTACGCTGTGGAGACCCGAAGGACGTCACTGGAAAAACAGGCTCGCACGCACGCAGGCCCTTTTGGAAACATTTTTAATAACAATCCAAAGACAAACTCAGTGCAACACGTTCAAAAAAAAATTAGTCCTTAACTCTAAACCTCCAAATTCCTGTCCATTTTCTGTCATTCATACCCCATTCATTGTTCACACAGAAATTAGCTTTAGACAAGCGGCCAACAAAACAAAACAAAAAAAGTGTACATTTTATATAACAGGTTAGTAGTGTTGATATTAAAAAAAAGAAAAAAAACAGCACTGGAGAGAATGCAGCGTTGTCAGGTACTGTAGATTCTGCAGATAATGAGTGTCTTTCGCCTCTCAGTCTTTCTCACATACCAGAGTGATATTTTCCAACAAGATGTCTTTTTCAAAACACTTCCCAGTTATTACAAATCAAAACAACGATCCGATACCGAAGACTACCAGGATCAAAACTTTTTCCCTTTGTTTATTCCAGCAGGATTTGGTAAATACTTCACTGACATCTGAATAGCGATGGTTTATTCCAAGCAAGTTCAAACCACATAAACAACACAAAACTGTGAGAAGAAATTCGCATAAAAGAATAAAACTTTTGGCTGAATCTCATTAGAGCTAACAGAAGTTAAACTGTGCACCACTGACACTCAGGGATAGACAGACCGTGAATTAGAGCGACAACGGTTAGCCTGTGCTTAGCTGACAGATAGGAGTGGGAAGACCGAATTACTCCGACAACAGCTAAACTCTGCATTACTGGCACTTAAGAGAAGAGAGAGACTGACATGCAAACAGACCGTAACTTCTACACAAACCACGCTGAGGTCTTTCAACTACGCACTGTCCAGCAGACAGTCAACTGTGGAGTGTAAGGTCACAGCGTAGGGACCAGTCCTGACACGGGCTGGCTGTGATTGACCGTGTGAGGTTTGGTAGCCAGGCTTCTGGTTTCGTCCTGCTTTCAGAACACTAGCATCTGCAGCTGTACTCCCTGCCCCGTCTCCCCTCAGGCCAAGACATCATTAATGCCAACCGTTTGGAGCTCTTAAACACGCAGATTAGCAGCGCTGACGTAAGCCTGACGGACTGCACCAAGTAGACCACTCTTACAGACACACACACACACACACACACACACACACACACAAAATAGGGTTTGCCATCCAATAGAGAGGAGTGCGGACAGGAGGGGCTGTGTAGTCTTTTGTAAAAGGCCTTTCAGAGAAAAGACCCTCAGCTAAAACTATGGCAGACGCTATGGTCCGGTGAGGCCTGCGTTCCCAAAGTCACCAGGATTACAGCTCATCACCCTTTAACTCAACGGTTAAGATAAGATCTCTGTTCAGATTTTTGACCTACAAACAGTTTTTGGCTGGTAAACAGAAAGAAGTAAAGATATCTCTGAGGTCAATACTGCAGACCGTTGAAAAACTGCCAGTCATTTTCACTGGAGAGTGACGGTCTCCCACTTTCGCTCCTGTTCACAAGATAAGGCATGTGAACTGAAGCCATGGTTTCAGTTCAGTCTGTAGAGGTGAACCCATAGCAAAAAACTGTAGTGTCATTAAACTACAGTCTGAAAACATGGTAAACATTCCTGAAGCAGGGGTAATCAAAAGCTTTGGCAGATGTGTGTGTGTTTTCTGGGACAAGGCCATTTGATGAGCATAAATGAAAAAGTATTACGCAGCTAAAAGGAAACAGATTCCACCGTGTATGTGTGAAATTACATATTACCTCAAACCAGTAAAGGGCATGGATTCCATGAACCGACAATCATCTACCCTTGTGTAAACATCTTGCCATCTACAACACCCGCAATAAAACTCTGACGTCTTGTTTTCTGAGACACCTACAAACCTAAAGAGCTGAGGCTTATCCTAAATTGGCAACTGGTGTTTAATTTTTAAATGCACTGGATTTTTTTTTTTTTGTTTTGATTTTTTTTTTTTTAACTAAATTGTTGGAAATAATTAGCGGGGTTGCATATCTGTAGCACAAGATTACATATAAACTTATTTTGTGGATACAATTTCTTTCTTCTCTAGTGTACTTCTTACACAGAACTTGTATGTGCAATATAATGTTAAACAGGATTTAAAAATTCTTTCACTTTGCTTTCGATGCATAAACAAATAAATAGTTGTCTACACGTTCACGGTTATGAAGGTGTCTGGTCCATCACTGGTCGAACTACGTCCAGACTGGAGCAGGATGGAGGGAGATGAGGAGGCCTCCCTCCCTGATCTCTGATCTCCACAGAGAGGCGCTGGGGCACACACTCCCTGGGGGGAGTTATGCATAGTGTGCAGGCATTTTGGCTGTTCCTGGAGGTGGAAGGGCTTAGAGACCAGAGGGGAGGGGGTATCCCTGGGAAAACAATTAGCAGGAGATATGGACTACAGGTGCAGAGAGAGAGAGAGAGAGAGAGAGAGAGAGAGGGAGAGAGAGAGAGAGAGCTGGATAAACCATAGAGAACCCTGCTCCCATCGCTGTCCTTTCAGGAAGGAGGCACAGGACAGCCTGTTTACAAATTTACACAACTGCCATCGTTTCCATCTCAGCTCTGTTTACTTTACCAAGGGGCACACGTATGGGCCATACATATCCCAGCAGGGGCAAGGTTCTGCTCTCAAACTGCATATGGACAGCACACTGAACATGGTCACAAGGTAATAAACAGTGCAGAATGTCTGTGCATAATGATTTGACGGGTACATTGTGGATACTGCAAATCGGAGTGTCTCATACAAAACCAAGGAGGCTCTACGCTTTTCTCAGAGTGAAGAGGCATCTCTAGAGAGGCCTAACGGCCCTTGGATTTCGTTATCATCGTTCCTTGACCATGTTTCAAAGTGAACACACAGAAAGAAACAAGAAGAGCTGTAAGATACGGAATTCACCACAAACGTGTAGAGAAGAGAGCAGTTCAGCGAGCCAAAAAACCTACCGCATCATTATGACCCGTACGACAACCTAACAGACACTTCTGAACTAAATAAATTAACAAAGAAATGGGTTTTGAAGGTGTTTACAAACAAGGCAAACTGCCTGCACTGGACAGAAAACACCTAACAGGCACAACCTTTCCTAGAAACAGGCGAGAACCAACTCAGAAGGGGAGATAAGGTCTATGCGTTTGTTCCATGGCAACCATCTTCGGCACACTTTTATCTGCATCAGACGCTGCAGTCCATACACAAGGAACCATTTCACTGCTTCAATTTAATGAGCACACGGAAGCTTGAAGAGGAATCAAGTAGTTTATATTCAGCAAACTGCTCCTCACCACACAATCACTAGAGTACTAGAAGAGTATTAGAAAAATTGTAAGAAAAAAAAATTTAAAAAAGTAAAAATTCTGTGACATGGGACTGCTCAGTCAAAAACAAGATCCTACCCTCCTCTATTTGTACAGCACAGAAATCAGTGATAAACAGAGATCTCAGGTTCTGAATCAACGTTACAAATAAGTAATTAGGGGTAAGATGTCTCAATGTGGGCTGTTACGTTGTTTGCATGACTGGTTAGTCATCCGTTTTTGGAACTGGATCAGTTGGCTTGGGCTGTGCTCCAAAGGGCAACTTACCAAAACGATCTAGAGCTGATAAAAATAAAAAAATAAAATAAAAATAAAGCCAGAGGAACACACACTGAGAGGATCTAATCTTCACGCAAAATACAGAGAGAGAGAGAGAGAGAGAGAGAGAGAGAGAGAGAGAGAGAGGGAGAGAAAGAGAGGGAGAGAAGAGAGAGAGAGAGAGAGAGAGAGAGAGAGAGAGAGAGAGAGGGAGAGAGAGAGAGAGAGAAAGAGAGAGAGAGAGAGGGAGAGAGAGAGAGGGAGAGAGGGAGGGAGGGAGGGAAAGAGAGAGAGAGAGAGAGAGAGAGTGAGAGAGAGGGAGAGAGGGAGGGAAGGAGGGAGAGAGAGAGAGAGAGAGAGAGAGAGAGAGAGAGTGAGAGTGAGAGTGAGAGAGAGAGAGAGTGAGAGTGAGAGAGAGAGAGAGAGAGAGAGAGAGAGAGAGAGAGAGAGAGAGAGAGAGAGAAAGATCAGAAGCGTGACCTGCATGATAAGAAACCTGCAGCAGACTGACGCTGGTGATCCCTGCTTGAAATTGCTCTTTCGGATCAAGCTTAAGCTGATAAAAAGTCAGAGAGCCCCAGAGGTGACACAGAGGCCAGCTCAAGGGTTTCGATTCCAGCTCAAGGGAGGAAAACCCATTACATTGTTAGATCAACCCGGGATTAAGTCGGTTGCATCCTCGAGAACCGTATCGTCACTCTGAAGTGATAAGAGAGGAGCTGACTAGCTAAGGAGCATTGTGTGCCTAATCTACGGAAGGCTGTGATGAGACGTGAGTAAAATCCACCAAGAAAAAAAGACCAATACACGAGATTTGACAGTTATAAATTAAGGAACAACGTTTTTATTACGCACAAGACAACATAGAGGAAGAAAACTTCATAAAAGTCAGCTAGACCTCTTTATCATAAACCCATAATGAATGGGAACAAGCCTAGCATGCATTCAAAAAAACGGTGGTTTACAGATCTGAACCAAGTGTGGTTATCTTTGCTCTAGCAGGTCAAAAGGTGTTCTTTGCACAAATAATGATGTCCCAGATTTGGACATGTTTAAAAGGCTGTTCTTGGCATTCGTGCCATGTGTCTATTAATGATTAACTTAGGCTAACCGTCAGAAGTTGAAAAAAAAGAGATGGGCTGTGTTTGCAGTAGTTCTCAGGCAGGGAAGGAAAAACGAATCTCAGAGAGATAGCACCTTTCCCTCATCTCTCCCTTGGCAGCGCTGCTCACGGGGCTGCCGGGCGGTGCCAAGTCCATTTCTGGACTCAATAAACCTTCAGGCTTTTATCGTAAAATCTGACAAAACACGGGTCTACATCCAAAAGATACTGCAAATCACGCTTGAACGGCGCATTAAAAACAGGCCAAGGAGCGACCGAGCTCCTGGCAAAACTTGAGAGACATCACACGGCGTAGTTGTGTACTGACCGCATGCGACAAACTGACCAACGCAAATGAGCATTAAAAAGTCACTCTGAGCGTACAGGACAACGTTTAGTCACTCGTTTAGTCTGCTGTGCCTTAGTGGGAGGAATAATGACTGTAGTACATACAGTTCACAGAGTGAAAAACTAAGCCATATTAACAGTGAGAAACCTTCCATGAAAAGAGGGAAATAAAATGTCCAAATCCACAGGGGAAGGTGTTAGCCGTTAGCTCTTAGAATGCCCCCCCTCCCCCACCCCTCCTGTCTGTCGATGACAGTTTATGAAGGGGTAGGTGATGCAGGCACAGTTGCGGGAGATGCGTGAATCAGATTCAACGTACCACTCTAACTGCTCCCCTGGAACATCAAGGCTACCTGTGTAAACCTTAAGACATCTGATCCAACAGCCCTACAGACATACAGACACACTGAAAAAGTCATAACTTTGAGGCAGGTCCTATACTGCTCCAATAGCCCTACAGACACACTGAAAAAGTCATAACTTTGAGGCAGGTCCTATACTGCTCCAATAGCCCTACAGACACACTGAAAAAGTCGTAACCTTAAGGTAGGTCCTATACTGCTCCAATAGCCCTACAGACACACTGAAAAAGTCATAACCTTAAGGTAGGTCCTATACTGCTCCAATAGCCCTACAGACACACTGAAAAAGTCATAACCTTAAGGTAGGTCCTATACTGCTCCAATAGCCCTACAGACACACTGAAAAAGTCATAACCTTAAGGTAGGTCCTATACTGCTCCAATAGCCCTACAGACACACTGAAAAAGTCATAACTTTGAGGCAGGTCCTATACTGCTCCAATAGCCCTACAGACATACAGTGATAAAGTCATGAGCATAAGGAAGGTCCCATACTGCTCCTACAGTACAGACACACGGTACAGACATAGAAACAGGC
The DNA here is from genome assembly GCF_902362185.1 of Chanos chanos. Classification (NCBI taxonomy): domain Eukaryota; kingdom Metazoa; phylum Chordata; class Actinopteri; order Gonorynchiformes; family Chanidae; genus Chanos; species Chanos chanos. The sequence goes on from NC_044504.1 coordinate 37,635,817, forward strand.
GTACATTCCCGTAATGAGAGAACTCAGGATAACAGTAGCTTTATGAGCAGGTAATGTACGATGTGAAAGTGTGTTTTTTTTCAGGACTCTTGTCTGTCTCTCTCGGTTAAGAGTGAGAAGAGACATGGTGGGCGAGGAACCAGCGGCAGGTCTTACCTGGATGACTGTGGGAGCTCATTTTTGCCGACGTCCTCTTGGGAGTACGGTGGGGAGGGGGGGGGGGTTAACGGGAGGGAGGGAGGGGAGAGAGTGTGTCCGGGCAGATGAGGGGTGCGGAGAGTACCTCACTGCTCCTCGGAGGCGCGTTAGGAAAACACCATCCAAGGACCGCTGGACAAACCAAGCAAGGGGAGAAGTGAGAGAGAAAGGGTCAAGGGTTCATCGCGCCCCCCCCCCTGTTGTGGTGGGTAATCCAGTTCTACTCGTCCCTCACCTTTCAGGTGATCTGTTTGACACAAAAACAGAAAAGAAATTTGGTAGAATATAACCTTGAGTGACTACACACTTCTGGCACTTTTGTTTCACTTATTCACAGGCAGACGGCACAGAAAAGTCTATGTTCACAGCTAGGTTCATTAGATATACCAGATATACCCCCCCCGGTAACCACACCAAATTTTTTATGACCAAACTCTGTAAACAGTGTGTGCTTCGATGTCACCCTTCACATAGCTATTCCACTCATTTCAGAGCTTGACTGGGGACGTGTTGGCACGATAACTAAGTGACGATAAACGTTGCTTGGAGTTTTGTTTTTCGCTAATTGATATGCTGTCAGTCAAGCATGTTCATGGTGTCGGTACATCCATGCGTGTGCACGCACACACACACACACACACACTCACACACACACAGTCACATACTCACACACACACGCACGCACAGCCACATACTCACACACACACACACACACACTCACACACACACGCACGCACACACACTCACACTCACACAGTCACGCACAGTCACGCACACACACATACTCACACACATACTCACACTCACACACGCACGCACACACGCACGCACAGCCACATACTCACACACACACACACACATACTCACACACACACGCACGCACACACACTCACACACACACTCACACTCACACACACACTCACACTCACACACACACTCACACAGTCACGCACACACACATACTCACACACACAGTCACATACTCACACACACACGCACGCACACACGCACGCACGCACACACGCACGCACGCACGCACGCGCACACAGTCACGCACACACACACGCACACACACACAGTCACGCACACAGTCACATACTCACACACACACTCTCACACACTCACGCACACACTCACACAGTCACGCACACACTCACACATTCACGCACACACTCACACAGTCACGCACACACAGTCACGCACACACACACGCACACACACACACACACTCACACATACACACATACTCACATACACACACGTGACACAGCCAGAGCCATAAGGGAGCTGTGACACTTCACCGACGCGCTGAGTGATGCCTGAGGCTGAAGCCACCCTCATCAATCTGCTGCAATGACACACACACACACACACACACACACACTCCCTTTCTGCCGCCTAGGCCATTTGAGGACTTATTCTAGTAGAGTCGGCGTGCGTGAGCCTAGAGCAGCCCACGATGACAAGCGACATGTCAGACAAACAAAAAGATGGGAGGGTCACGCACGCAAGTTCTTCAATCCACTAAACTAAACACTGGGTGGAGTGGATTGGATCTTCTCTCTCTCTCTCGCTCGCTTTCTCTCTCTCCATCTGTCTGTCTCTGTCTCTCTCTCTCTGTTCAGGGACTAATATTCTGGTGGGGCTTAGCTGAGCTGTGTTATGTAACCACAAACATCATCTCGGAGTGCAGCGGGAAGGGGGGGGGGGGGGGGGCACGCCACGACAGCCAACTCATATGCATTCCCTGGGATATTACGTTTAAACGCTTGTCTTTATTCCTCAGAAGCACACGGAAAACTCCCACTACAAAACTCCTCCTCACAACAAAGGGTTAATTACACTTGTCATTTCCTCTGCGGGCAGAGCACAAATTCACCACTTCCATGTCCCAAAAGTTACGCTTTTTCTGCAACCTCAAAGCATTTTTTCTTCTCCTGTCTTTGAGCAAAGTCATAATGGAATAAAGCTACAGATGTTTGCATTGAGTAATGTTCCAATGTTTTCTGGTAACAGTGGCAAAGACTTGTTCTGCTCTGCCAGCTACACCTCATCCCAGATTACCTCAGTCTGGTCTACCACATCAGGCCATAGAAAAGATTCCCGTCAAAGATTCCAAAGACTAAAAAAAAACAAACAAACAAACAAACAAACAAAACCCCTACAACAGGTCAAAGGACATTCTGACGTGGTTGAGGGGCATGTGTCTCCCTGCAGTACAGTAAAAGGCTTCTCATTATTGTATCAGACACAGCACATTTAGCAAATCTAAAAGGAGAGGACCTTTCTGAAAAACCCCTCTTTCTCAGAGCATACCAACACCCAACATCGGCATGTACACTATGAAATAGAGAAACTGACAAATGAAGTCATAGAGCTAGTGATATGTGTCATTTTAAAAATACATAAGTAATCTCCTCACAACTCACAGCAGCTCCACTGTGAGAAGAAAACATGCGAATTTCGTAAACAACTGGACCATCTGAATAAAGATTTGCAATGATGTCTCATTCTTATAAAACAGGTCGTTTCTGAGCAAAAAATGGGTGACCATGCAAAAAAGTTATTTTGTTTCTTCAAGAAGCGACCCTAATCTTTCAAAAATCCAGAGAACCAACATGAACGTCTTGTCCTTGAGAGAAAAGAGTTACATCAGCAGCGTCAGAACCGGGCAGAAATGTAATGTGGGATTAATCTGTTTTCTTTAGAGAAACGCATGTCTGCTTTAAACGCAGCACACCCTCGGGGACGGAGGGAGCGGCCCAGACGAGACGCCTCGACCTCCAGCTCAAGGCAAAGCCGGTCTCAGATTCTGTGGACCGGCGTTCGCCTCATCTATCCCCGAAGCTCTTCACACCCGCCACCGCACCACGCTTCCGATGTCACTACCATCGCCCACGGGCCAAAACGAGCGCGCAGCCGAAAGGCGACGCACGAGCACACAAACACGCTCACGCATACTGTAACCTAGGTATCCTCTCAGGGACCACCCACTCGGCTCCCTGCTCTCCCATTGGCCTACCCACACACACATACACACAAACACACACACACACATTACGCCACACCACTCTCTGATGCTACGGGTAACCTGAAGGGTTTTGTAAAAGGTCAGCGCTGTTTTCAAACACTGAGGGCTATGACAGTAATAACTCAACTGAACCCAAACACAGGATGGAGACGTCGTCTGGGTTTTTTTTTTGTACATTGCCAGGTGCTGCATAGTTTTGTCACAACTGGAACTCCTGACTCTAAACGTCTCAAAACAGAGAGGGTTCAACGTTCACGTCTATTTTTAAACCCGCTCTGCTGGGCTTCAACACTGCAAGTTACAAAATATACGGTGTAAAACTGTTTTGTTTCTGAGTGTCTGATTCCTGGGCTGCTGGCATGATTTCACCCCAAAACTGACACATGTCTTCTAATTTATGTGTATACCCAAACCATCATCTAAAAAAAAAATATATATATATATATATATTTATATCTCATTCAACAGGTCTCCATAAACAACAGCAAAGCAAAGTACTTGCGTCGTTTCTGTGGCGGCTCACAGCTGGGACATGATGTTACCTGATGCATCTAAGGATGTGATGTTTGATTAACCATGCAGTCCCTAACCCAAACCACAGTCAGTCACCCAGCCAAATCACATCACAGTAACTGTGTGAATCACAGCGGCATAGATTTGACCTGAAGAAAACCTTTCATCCGACATAACGTTAGGTAACAGTGTGGTAACAGAGAGGAGGGGTTTGATGCCCCCGCATTTCATTAGACGTGCCAAGAAGCAAGGAACACGCTCTGTGTGTGTGTGTGTGTGTGTGTGTGTGTGTGTGTGTACTGTGCTACTCTCCCTTACCCAGGCCTATTTTAATCACAGAGTCAGTCTTGAACAAATTTAGACTTCACATTTTGAACATGTCAAAACATGTTAACTGTAACTGCTCACAGGAGGTCAAGTAGAGCCCCTGCTCACTATGGGGTTGTGGTGGATTTGTAGGGCAAATCCTTCATGAGCTAAGTGTACACCCTCTAAGTCCTAACCTATGAGTGGTAGGAAGGGACAGTGCCATATGAACAGGTGCAGAGGTAGGAGCAGTTTTCACAGTGTTGTACTGCAGCCAAGGCTTTGTCTCAAAACACAACTCCAGGACGGTTTCACTATTCAAGCCGTTCCAGTCACGTGGCCCTGCATCAAACTCAGCAAAACGTTGCGTCTGTCGTGTCGAATAAAACACGAACGCTAGTTAAATTACACTCACTTATCTGCCACTTTGATCTGGAAATTAACGACGAGGATAAAGCCGGCACAGCGCTTTGTACCCTGAGTCCATTTTACACACACAGCTAAATTTGCCACGTTCTCAGGGCACCGGTTTCACGGCTACTGTAGCGTCACAGAACGACTGACATGAATCCCCAAACACTCCATGCACAAAAGTCTTTCAGAAACAACCAAAGAAATAAAGAGATATAAACTATTTGGTAACAGATCAGTAGCACGATGCACACCCCACTCATTCCTTTCTATCAAAAAAAAAGACAAAAACCGAAAAGACAAGAGACTAGACGCGTGACTATGAAGAAAGCGATTTATTTCTCTCATACACTGTTAGGCTGTAAGTCTGAGACAACAGACAGGGACCAGCAGGCGGGCTCCAGTTAATCAGGTCCTGCTGCCTGCTATAGCAGGGCTATAAGGCACACTGATGATTACGTGACAACAGTTTCAGCCTGACCATGTTAGTCTGTGATCCCGTATATATCCACAAAGCGTGAAACAGTCAACCCCCCCCACTTAATTTTAATCAGAAGCATTGTGTGCTTTTTTTTTAAACATATCGGGATAATCATGACAGCATTAAAATAGCAATCGTGAGCGGCAAACAACAATTAGGCCATAGAATATTCAGACACGTTCATCATAAAGCGTGAATTTCACTAGTAAAACAACCGCTTTCTCTCATGCACAATTAAATAAAAATAATTCAGACAGGAAGAAGGATTAGCTGAAACCCAAACAGGTAGAGGCTATGTGGTGAATAAATCCCCAAAACTTACTGAAGCACTGTAAGCACCCACAGGGTCTAGTGAAGTCATGGAGGGAGTGGGGGTAAACATGTAAGACAAACATTTATTTGTCTGAGTCTTGGGATACCTGAATGCACTATAACTGAGGGTACATCTGCACTGTTAACCAGACAGTGAAAACAGTGGCATACTGCATTGCCAGGAAAGTGAACTCTGACCCGACACGACACAGGCTGTGCTCCGTGTTGACAGCCATCCTCCTCAGTGCTAGCTCACATTACCCATAAGACAGAGACAGTCGAACCGTCTTCACATCTTCTTTCACTTATCTGTTTCAATGGGGAAATCAGAGGAATGCTCCATTAAAGATGTGGAAGCTATTCAGTTGACTGAAGACCAATGCAGCACCACTGAACAGTAATCGGTTACCTTACTGGCCCAGAGAAAGAAGAACTGCAGAGGAGAGAGGGTATGAAAGTGAGTTATTCTGCCCAACACTGAGGAACAGACGAGTGCAGAAGGTACTTGGGTATGTGAAGCTGTCTCTTGATAAACCCAGTTTAGCTTCTGCCCCAGTGAAACCTTTTTTCTTTTTTTATTGTGGAACGCAACGCAAGTTATTTGTGTCGCATTCCACCGAAAACTTCGAACTGACAACAATTCATAACTCTAAGTAGAACTGGAACTCAGTAACATTTCATGGCAATGCTTTCGAAAAGTGTCACCAGACACAGCATTGATCCAAACCGTATGTGGCAAGAATATTTTTACCACTGTGCAACATCCTAAGAAAAAAATTTCCATTAGTTCAGCTAACCCTATGCCAATGTAGCCAAATATTTCTTAACAGAATGTTAATACAACTGCAGTTTTGAAATAAGGTGATGCCAAGATTTTGGGATTATCTTCATTTTTGAACAAAGTCGGGTCATTTATCTCCAAACATTTGGAAGAGTCTGACAGGCCGGACGGCATGCAACTTTTCCACAAACAAAGTTCTTTTTCTTTTTTCAGTTTCTCAATTTTAAACTAATAAAAGTAAGCTAGAGCATTCTCAACGTTTCATTTGTCAAGCGAGCGATTTGTAAACAACCCATCTGTCTGTCCTCCCCGGCACACTTTCACAAAAGGTAGTTAGTCAGTATTAACGACCTGCTGGGAGTCAGGCTGCAGACAGGGCCCTGAGCGCCTCTGTTTCCACCAAAGCCGTCTATTTTAGGACACAGAAAGAGCAGGAAATGAGCCCTGTGCCCACTGTCTACTGAATGTGCGTCTAGACCACGAGAACAGCAGCAATCAAAGCTCCCTCCGTGTGGCTCACTCCCTTTCCCCCTTCACTCGCTACCCTATCGCCTCGAACTCAGCCCAAGACAGCGCAGACTGATAACAAGCCCACAGACGTGTGAAAGGCCAAAGGCAACCACCGTTCATTCTGTGCTGATGTCTGGGGTCATGCAGGGTCGTGCCACAATAAACTCCCCATGAAGGATAAAAAAAAAAAAAAAACAGGGACCACTATACTAATTATGTAAACAAGCAAACTCTGCAAATGTGATTCTAAGGGACTATTAGAAGTTACGGATTGCCTTGTGAACACAAGTCTGGCCAAGCTCTAAGACAGAACCATGAATGGCCAACTGAGTGACTTTGGTGTGAGAGCAATCTATTTCACTGGAACAAACGGAATCCAAATTTCCACAGCGAAGAAAATCCCATATATGGCTCACAGAAATCAGACTGATTTCAAGTCAGAATTCATCACAAACTGCTTTAAGTTGCAAGCAAATTAGAGGAAAGCCAAAGACCCAAGGGATCGGAATACCACCTCTAAACAAAAAAAGTGATCTCACCATTCTCCAGAACAAGCCAACAAGCATGCAGTCATCAGCTTCATCTAACCTCAGACCAGGGGCAGAGCCGTGGGTCCGCAGGCCTACGACCACACCACCCCTGCATCACATTACCAGATCTCTCCCATTGCTCACTGTGTGTCAGGCTGGCTACTGCCCAGCTCCCTCTCTCTCTGCCACAGATACAACACACAGTGCAATCTGGCAACTGCCATGAATCAGCCAACTCTGTTAATTATGCACCCTAAGGAGTAAAATTGATTAGCGAGGGCTTCAAACTGATTTAAATTGTTATTCTCAAGTACACAGAGCGTGGGCCTACAGGACACCATTTAGTCACATCCACTAGGTTGGGTCGTTATTTAGGGTAAAGTCGCAACGGCCAAATTCTTCGAAGGCAGCTCTGACCTTCTTTTTCCTGCGAGGCCCGCGATTTCCAAGGACTAAACATGGGTCCTTGAGAGCTCAAATGCGGATGGGCTAGACTCTGATAGGCTGCGGTTACAGGAACGGATTTTAAACGTCTTGACACAAGACGAAAAAAATGTTTAAACTCTACATCACACAAGTGCGACAGCCTTCACCTCTGACAGGATACTTTAATCTCATGTGGATGATAAAGTCATCCCCAATCCCTCCAACGCATTCCTGTATTCACACAAACAAACCGCCGTGCCCAGTAAAGAACACTACTGTTATGCGGGATCGACATGTTTAGATATGTACTTCATCTATTTATGTTCGTTATATGCGCAACAGTTTCATTCTTACGAATCAGTGGAGACATACTAATGGCAAAAATGTCTTCACATTCGAACGGCCAGGAATCGATTAAAATGTGATTTTTGACTACTTTGACGTGCTCTTTAATTTTCCAAGCTATCTAACTATTGTTCAAACGTCATTTGTTTGAATTGAAACGCGAAGCACCGCGCAAACTGAGTAAACGCACCCTTCAGACTAGGAGTTTCATGCTCTCTGTCAGCAATGGAACTTTTTTAAAGAATCACAGTGCCAGATTTATAAGCATTATACGAAACAAGGTTAAGCGGTACGTGAAACTGTACATTAGCGAGCCTGACTGTATCTAGCGGCGTGAAGAAGAAAAAACCCAGAAACAAATTAAAAAAAAAAACTAGGATAATACTCAAAATGTTACCCGAACCAAAACACTGCTTTAATCATCCTGAATTGAGCTGCATGGGCGTTCTCTCATTCACAAAACACATTCTGTTATGTTCAGGTGTTGTTGACACAATCACATAATTGTTTCCATTTTAATGTTTGCATAGTCTCAATAGTTTGCGGATAGTTTCCAGCATTTTGCAAGAAACGCGGTGCAACGGAAACACTAATGTACCTTTTTGTAACACCTCTATCATCTTCCAAACTTTAACCGTTTCAGAATAAGAAAAGGCCAAACTAACGTCTACATCGTTTAAGATGAATGGTTGTAGATAAGATAAACTATTTTTTAATCAGAAATACATCATAAGAACTTACTGTTTCAAAATCAGTCCACGAAATACCCGTGAAGTCTTCAAAAATCCATTACATCTGTTATAAACTACACGCTGAAGTTTTTGGTATCGAATCGGGTGAGGAAAGGAAACGTGAGGGAACTTGACCACAGAGAAAAGAAGCACTATGTTACGATTCAATAGAACTAACGATACCCACAGAACCACATTGTTTTGATTACATCTTCTTGATATGAGTATCTATAAGTTTTGTTGTTGTTGTTGTTGTTGTTTACGGACAGTAAACTGAATCTTCACCATCAAATGTTGTCGGGCACAAATTTGTCCTCACCTATCCGTCTCCAGGGGCGGCAACACCACTATGAACAACGCAACGTACTTAATTCCCGTTGGAGAACGTACAAGCAATAGAATCACTCGCCGACAGATTCCGCCATACTGGATTTTGGCAAAAAGGATCACGTGTCTCGTCCCTGCATTTCCTTCAGAGGCGGAGTTACTAAAGTGGAGGAGGTAGGCAAAGAGTTATCTCAAAAAAATAAATAAATGAAATAAATAAATAAATAAAAATAATAATAATAAAACGGCATGTTCAGGATTTGTACGTGTCAAGTTAGTTTACATTGTTTTTCCTTGGCGAGTATAATGTCACTGATGTGTGCCCCTTACCGCATCCCAACTGTCCGTGGTGTAGGTATGACGTGTTTAACGCTTATTTTTTAAGCAGTGGGGAATGGCAAAGTGCTATTCGGCTGAGCCGGCCTCAGAATATTATGCTATTGTAACATATTATACAACTCAGATCTGTCTGCAGCATTCCTTGTGGTTTAAGGTGTTGCCTAGTACAAAGCCGATCAGATATGTTCACGCATTTCCTCTCCATTATGCCACCGTGCGTATGAACAGCTAATAGCAATAAATGGTGCCAGATCCACCTAGACACATTTCTGCGATAGAAAGAAAAATCGAGAGAAAGAGAACGAAAAGTTACCCGTGTCATTAAGAGCAGTGACATTAATCACTGACATTTAGTCATAAAGGATCCTCACATTGAGAAATAAATAAATAAGGATATACAATCATTGACATGGCATGTATTCAGACACAGACGAGGCTGGAGTAATCTGAAAACAAAACACGGAGGGTTTTTTATTTTGTTTTGTAATTCAACAGAGCATAAGCTTTTGGTAACAAATTGGTAGTATCTTAATAAATAAATCAATAAAAACACAAATAACCTATATAAGTCTATATATAAGTTTTGTGTGTTTACACACGCATGCACGCATGCACCATGCTTCATAACCCTGGACACTGGTTGTCATTTCATCAGCTCTGTACTTCTGTATTTGATGACTGATTTTCAGGTGTGGTTGTGTTACACATGATAAAATGCCTCACGGATGATACTGTATGTCAAGTAATGCAAATCATGTGCACCTCTCCCATTCCTATTATATAATGCACCACTACAGCCACAGTATACAGACAAAGGATGAGGTTGGGTGGTGTGCAGTTTCAGTTCCTCTCTATGTATGTAGGGTGGCACCATCCTCACTGATGCCGTTCACAGTGACTGTGGCTCCGTGTCAAGTCCTGCAAGTCTGTCAAGAAACTTAAAGAGTCATAGGAGGTTGTTGCCCTTTATGAGGATGACAGAGGAGTTATTTTCAGTTCAGCAGGACGAAATGTTCATGATTTTCTCATGTGTTCTGTGTTAGTAGCTGTGAAGATAAGGATTACTGTAGTTGGAGGGATACTCAATAATGAAATAAGGAGGAAGAACCAGATTTTCCACGCCTTTGACAGAAAAAAACCCCAACCCTAACCCTAACCTTGTGTGGACCACTGTCATTTGAGTGAAATGATGGCACTTTAGCTCTACCATTATGACCCAAATGGAACCAGAGCCTACGGTCCTACAGGCAGAAGTATGACAAACGGATCGTAACAGCGACACCGAGCCACCAAGCTGACCATGAGCAAGGAGAAATGAAAACTTCAGAGCTTAAACAGTCCTCAGAGATTTTATTAAAAATGAGACAGGTAGATAAATTAAATATCACGGGAGACCGAAACAACAAACAGAACATCTCTAAGCGAAGAACAATAAACTGACGGTCCCAAATCAAAAAAATAAAAATGATTACCTCTCGTACCAAAAACAGTCATAAAGTCTCTAAAAGAAGAAGTCTGCTGGACTCTGCAGCACCTCTCAAATTTGAAAACATTATGTACAACTGTTTACACTGCACTAAAGCAGACACTCACTATCTCTAGAAGAGAGGTTCATACTTTCCAAAGACAGCTAAACGCAAATTTACTAGACAACCAGCCTGACGTGCCAACATCAAGTCTGTGATTGGCTGGATGTCAGGAATGATAACAAGAACAGGAGTGGCAGAAGCTCTCTCCTCAGGTCCACCTCTTCCCTTTTAACAAACTTGGCAACCCCTTGGTTCACCAGTCAGATGCCAGATCCTTGACAACACCCTACTGGAAAGAGAGAGAGAGAGAGAGAGAGAGAGAGAGAGAGAGAGCACTCTTCATGGCCCTGGAGTCCAGTGAAGCACACAATCACCTAGACACACCATACCGCATTCTGCTTACATTCAGCGATGTAACAAAATGATAAGAGTATGTTCCTGTGTATGAAATTAATTGAGAAATGTCACGGGATGGTCATAGACACCTTGGCATATCTGTCATCCTTCTGAACCTTTAAATTCAATGCCCAAAACACATAACAGATTGTGATAGAACTGTGTTATATGTGTAGCCTGTGCTTCCCACTGAGCACAGAAAGTCTGCGGTTTAGCAGCCCTAGTCAAAGATATTTTACTGGTTCAGGGACAATAATAATCATCTCCCAGCAGAATTAATAAACTTAATTTTATCTGGTGAGGTAATTGCTGGAGACCACAAAGTTCCAACATCAAAAACAACATATTATCTCTGAAAACAAAAAAGGAGCCAAAAGCATCAATTAAGAATTGAGTGAGAGAGAGAGAGAGAGAGGGAGAGAGAGAAAAGACACAGCTTTGTTTTTGTACATATATTTATATATATATATATATATATATATATATATATATATATATATATATTTTTCCAGACAGTTGTTTTTCATCAGGAGAATTTCCGATCACACTTTTCCACAAAAAGAGAAAAAACATTCTGTTGCAGGCTGATAAAAGAGAACCAGCTCTCCTGTTGATAAACAGAGGGTCTTTTCAGGATTAAAGTTGAGCAGGAGGGATGGCAGTGGAATGACAAAGGAAAAGAGAGAGAGAAGGACATTTCAATGACTGTAATGAACACAGACCCAGAGACACTGACGGTGCTCATCCTGACCATCCACTGCAGCTCCACTCCCCCACCAACCTGCCCCACCCACCCTCTACACCTCTCCTGTTCCAAGAGGTCGTCGACAAGGTGTGGTTCATTCACGTGACATATATTTTCTCCCGAACTCATCTTACCAACGTGACATTAGAACCCCCCCCCCCCCCCCCAGGCTGAGGCAAGAGAGTCTATCGGTCTCATGGCATGAATTCAGTCTCTTGTTTTACCATAGTACTTTCTAATGCTGACACCTTTAAAATAGTAAATGCTAGCTTAAACCACCCTTGGTAACTGTACACAGAGCAAAATAATGTTTGACATGAGAAGATAAAAGAAAGAAAGAAAACCAATGTGTGATAAATGCGTGTGAATTGTTGCTAAGACAAAACAAAAATAACATCAAGCTGCAAAATAATAAGGGGTAGAGCAGGAAGAGAGAGAGAGAGAGAGAGAGAGAGAGAGAGAGAGAGAAAGAGAGAGAGAGAGAAAAGTAATTTATCAGACATCTTTATTTCACTTGTTCATCATGCTGGTTACTATGATGTAAATTCCATAGTCAATCATGTCACAGTTTCGCAGTCTGATGGCTTTATACCACAACAATAATGCACAGGGGAAATACATACAGAAGTGAATACACTCTCTCTCTCTCTCTCTCTCTCTCTCGCTCAGAAAGGATTTTTAAAGCAAGTGAACAGTTTTGTGGCTCATTCTGTCTGAGAACAGGGCAGGCACAAGCTTTGGCACTGAGTTCCAGGTGGTAATTAGATTACAGCGAGAGCGGGATTTGTTTACATTCCAAAAATGAGCTTGTCACTTTTTCAATTGTGCAGACGGCTTTTGGGCCACAGCTGTCATTTGTCACTGTAATTAACCAAAGCTACTCTCCCTTCTGCACTCTCAGAACACTGTGTACCCTGTACCAGAGCTGAGAAGAGCGCCCACCCCCCCACCACCCCACCCCCCCGTGCCCCCCCAAACTGAGACACGCTCCACCGCAGTACCCAATATATACACAGAATAGGCTGATGAATCTCGACCACTGGAACTGTCAGCTTCATGGAGGGTGATCACTTCAAAGGCCGCTGTGGTAACTTTGAACATCCGGCCACATAGTTCAACAACAGCAGTGAGAGAAAACACACATGCACGCACGCGCACACACACACACACACACACAGACACAAACATTGTGGTATGCGCTGATAAACCACTGAGTGTTCGGTTGGGTTTATCTCAATGGAGCAGGGGATCTGTGGTGAAGGCACTGAGCTGTAATTGAGACTGGGGTTCCAGTGAGTGATAGCTAATACACACAGCGCCCATACACTCAAACCTCAGGCCATTTCGCAGGAGAACTAATAGCCTAACTGACTAACAGATCGACCATTATACCTTGGGATAGTACTGTATTATATGGAAAGAGACAGAGTATTTGGCTTTGATGGAGCAGTAGACTTTGGCTTCTTACATAAAATGGAATCAAACTGCATTCTGACTGGAAATTGAACCAGTAAGCAGTGGTATCCAGGAGCTGGCACCTGAGCAGGCCTGTGCTCCTGCTCAACATCATTTGCTCTTGTGAAGAGAAAACGGCGGAGGCTGTTTTGGCATTTCTTCTCCTCTTCTGTGGTGCCGGTCAAAAAAAACGAAATAAAAGCAGAGGGTGTGGAGAAGAGGCATCCAGTGTTCCCCTCGCTTCATCAGAGGGACTGGGATATTAGCCACGCTTTTTTAACGCAATCTTTAACCCTTCCCTCACCGACATGCACCCATTTTGTATAGAATTCCATCAATCAACATCTTGTCAAACTTCAGTGTTTCATTACGGAGAAGGCTTTTATTTTGTCACTGCTGTAACTTTGCAGTTTAAGCCATAACTGCTGATAATTCTCCATAGTGCCCATTCTGCCACCTATTTCAGCATGTAGCCCACAGCCAGTGGCATTTTGTGTGATTGTTCCGTATACCTGGCAGTCCCAGTCTCTTGTTTTTTGCACGCTTTAGTAATGTAAGAGAATTAATTGGCAGACCTATTAGCCTATGAACAAGCCATCTCCAACATCAGGGCAGGGCTTAGCACAGAGGGCGACCAATGGTAAGAGAAGACTCGTACGCACAGCTCCTGGAAGATAATGGTTCACTGCCTTGGATTATTATAGTCGTTGTCTGAGAATGTGTCTGAGCAATTCAGCCTGTCAGGTTGGACACTTGGTTGTCCAGAGGCAATGAATGAATGAACAAACAAATAAACAAACAGGCGAATGAGTGAATGCAATAAGTATCACTTGATTTTTCACGGACCTTCAAGGAGTAGAGAACTACTAAATGAGTAAATGTATTGTCTCAAACAAGGTGATCATTAGTTTCATGCATAGAAGTGCTTCCTTCCTGGAAATTTCCACATGGAGTACTTCAGACCATCAAGTCTAGATATGACACACTGTCTGCTAGTAAGGGTGAACAATAAACAGCGAAGTGGTTTGTCTAAAGGAGGGTCTGTCTTTATGAGACATTATACACTGTCAGTATGAGCTGACTTCATGAAGCCTTACAGATTTACAATGTTAGATGACATTCAAAAGGAAACAAACAAACAAGATACCAACAAACAAGGCAAAATTACAGTAGTCTTTGGAGGACTTTTCCCATCTGTTCAATCTTATGACCCCTAAAAAAATGTTTAGCTTTGGGACAGTTTCACTGACTAAGTTTCAGAATTATCTGCTTATTATGCAGTATTTTGATGGAGAAAAATTGCGCTGAAAATATACTCAGACTTCTTTGGCTTGGCTGTAAATGTAGAGGCTGTTGTAAAACATTCTTCATCCCAGTTTTAGTCATAAAAACATCAGCAGGCTTCTCACACTGTTTCAAGAGAAATTAAACTAGATCTAAAAGGTTGGATATTACACTGTGAAATGCTATTTAAGGTTTAGACACTGCTGAAATATTGCTTTGACAGCGACTGTTGAATTTCCTGCTCATTATGACGGTCAGATCAATTCTTGTACAGCATGATAACGCATGTCCCCTGAGACAGAGGTGCAATCTCTCAGAAGATAAGTTGACATTGGCAGATTTGTACGCTGTGACTAATCCAATGTAAACAGAGGAAATGGCCACTGAGTGTATACACTATTAACAAATAAATGCACCACTCTGAGCCCGAAAAAACAGCCTATCACTGCCTCTGAACAACACTCCTTTTCTTGTAGCAGAGTAATTTAATAAAGCCTCTTTCCCATTATCTTATTTCAGATTTCAAAGAGAGAGTTGGGGGAGAGAGAAAGAGAAGGGGGGGGGGAGAGAAAAAACAAGCAAAGTTCCTGTGCATTCAGTTAACCTTATTACTGCCTTGGCTCTTGTTCTGCTGGGAGAGAGAGGATCTTAATTGGGCCTTTTGACACACATTCATGCTATTATCCAACCAGTGACACCATTACTACAGTGAGAGTGAAGCACCTTCCTCTCTCTTTCTCTCTCTCTCTCTCTCTCTCTTTCTCTCTCTCGCTCTCGCTCTCGCTCTCGCTCTCACTCTCTCTCTCTCTCTCTCTCTCTCTCTCTCTCTCTGTTAATGTCAGTTGACTCACTTTCTGAGCTCTATGTAAAGTTCCCAGTCCACCCCATACAGTGTGTTGGTAGCTCCTGACTCACTTGATTTAATACAACTTTTCCCCAAAGTTATGAAATGAGTGAAAAAAAAAACTGTCCATGAGAGATTACATTGATACTTCTATAGCAGGATTTGAGGGCCGTAAGACTCTCTCATTCAGAGGCATGATCAGTTTGCTGTAAAACACCACCTACAAATGCCAACAGCACTTTAGAAGCATTTAAATTTTATCAGTGAAACATTCTCTCACTCAACTCTATCGATTGGGCATTTTAGAATTTCTCAGCGTTTGAAGGTAGTGAGTGAGTGAGTGATAAGGAACACTCTCTGGCTGAAGGCAGAAGAGTTAGAGAGAGAAGAGAGACAGAGAGAGAGAGGGGGGAGAGAGAGAGAGAGAGAGAGAGAGAGAGAGAGAGAGCGCTGCCAATGGTTGGCGGTGGTCCCTTCCTTCACTGTGCCATAGGTGTTGTAATTGGATAAGAGAGAGAGGAGATTAATGGGATGTGTCCCAATCCTAGCAGCCAATCCAGTTAAACACATCAAGAAGCAACATAAGGGCACACACTCCCACTGTTTCTCCAAAAAGCTATAGAACCCATATAACGCCCCCCCCCCCCCCCCCCCCCACACACCCACACACCCCACCCCCCAGCATACACTCACCCCACCCACTCACATAACCGTTCTCCTGTGTATTCCCCAGCAAGCCCTTATCTCGACTCCTCCTCTGTGCCACTGCCAGCTACCCTCCTTCTCATCCTCTCTCTGTAATCTAACTCTGTCTATTGGATTTCCAGATCTCGAGCTCGGCTGTCTTCAGTAGGGTCAGTCAGAATCAGTAAGGCTCCTAACCAGAATCAGCCCAGCGCCTACGGCAGAGGAGAACAAACGGAGAGAACAAGAACGAAATTTTGAGTGTGAGGGGTGCAGTCGCATATTTCTGTTTGTTTTGTTATCTAAACAAGGACACTGCACAGAAAAGCTGAATGTTCCCTCATGAAAACACTGCAGCAGAGATGGGGGAATAGGCTACAATGAAGTGCGAACAAAATGATAAAATGTCTCTTCATAGTGGCAAAATCCTGATGCTTGACAATGAACACACGCCCCCGCCCCAGTGTCTCTCTCTCTCTCTCTCTCTCTCTCATCGTACACACACACACACACACACCCACACACACACACAGAAACACGCACATACACACACACACCCACACACACGCACAGACACACACATAGTCACACAGACACATGCATGCACACACACACACACACCCACACATACGCACAGACACACACATAGTCACACAGACACACGCACACACACACACATAGTCACACAGACACACGCACACGCACACACACACGCACAGACACACACATAGTCACACACACACAGACACACACACACGCACGCAGACTCAGACAATTTATGAGTTACTTTTGTTTGTGACCTTTTGTCTCCGAGGCCAGCTCCAGCAGCTCCACCTGTCAGGCTCTCTCTGGAGGACAGCTTGGCTGCTGCCCTCTGGGACCCAGGACAAAACAAAGCCATGTCTCTGACCTGCTCAGACCTCCTCATCTCTGCCTCCCCTCCCCCACCCCCCCCCCACCACAGAATAATGAAACATCCTCTCTCTCTGCCAATATGCAAAGAAGCCTGTTACGCTAAGGCACAACCTCAGATTCTGTGTGCTGAAAAGCTTGAAGCAAAGCAAAGCTTAGTTCTATGAGAGGAAATCAACATTCTGTCAATGTGTTTGTTTAACATGTGGAGCCTTTCACTTGCCTTCTTCGCTCATAACCTCTTTGGATGAAAAATGTATGGTTACACAAAGATGGAACATCGTTCAATACTCGCCTTTAAAAACAAATTTTAAGCTCTTATGAAAACCCCACAAACTGATTCTCTACTCCCACAAGAAATCCTTACGAAGCAACAGGGCAGGAGCTATCGTGCCAGTCATGAGGCGAAATGCCAACTCACTGCCGTGCACATACGCCAGTCTCCTGTTTGAAGTCAAACTACGCATACTCCTCAAGATATTTTCAAAAAGGGAACGAGACACATGTTCACAGGGGTTATGGCGTTTCACTTCCCACACAATACCCTGCTAATCCACCAACAACACTGTCATTCAGAGACACCAGAGGGAAGAGCCTTTGTCAGAGTAACTGCTTAAATTCATACCTTTCTTTCAGCACTTTCATAGCCAGTTGGGGCTGTGGTATCCATAGTAACAGAGGATTATCATGTCTTACATAACCATGCTTGTGCATTTAAGCCCAAAGGATGAACCAGAGCACATTGATTTTTTATAACTAAGATGTATCTTCAAGGCATTGGAGGCCTGTAAATATATACTGTCATAACTTGTTTGCTCTCTGTAAATTATATCACCCCCCCCCCCCCTTTTTTTTTTTTAAAGACGAGAGTCATTGTTCAAGTCGACAGTTTTTTTTGTTTATGGCCAATGGAACTTGATGTTTCATGTTAATCATCTGTTCATCTAAACTAATTTCCAGTTTTTGCAGTTGGAGATAATCCAATGGAGAATTTATGATTAATCCTGACTGTTACCACATGTTGACTTAACACCTCAATGAGAACTTCAAGGAAAAGCTTGGCTGTAATTTCCATTTATTTAATAGCATCTTGGCAGTGAATATAAGTAGTTAGGATGAACAGATTCTGAGGGAATAAGTTGTTTGTCCATAGCATGGAGGACTGACATGTCATGAGCAGCAGAGTCCACTGCACTTTAGTGTGTCCAGTTCACCTGACCTGTATGTCTTTGGACTGTGGGAGGAAATCGAAAATTCCCAGAGGAAACCCACACGGAGAACACGGAACACAGAAAGGACCCTGGTCGCCCGGCCGGGAATCAAACCCGAGACCTTCTTGCCCGTGAGGCGACAGTGCTACCCACTGCGCCACTCATATGAGACTCTGAGATGGAAAAGTACAAGGTTCAGTCACGTGATGGCTGAGCAAATAAAACATGTTCATTGAACATAATTCAAACCAAAGATGTTGTCATCATTGAAGGACTGCAGTGACGTTCAGTGCAATCTAGACAAACTCACTGTGTAAACATCACACATCAGCCGCAACCTCCCGCAAGGGGACAAAAAAAGCAAAATGCGAAAAAACAAAAAGCAAAACAAAACAAAGTGTAGTCTGAGCGCCATGGTAAATTACAGAAAACAAAGCACTATCAGTTTGGTTGCTAGCCTGTACCCGTCTCTTGCTCAATCTTTTTTTTTTTTTTTTTTTTTTTTGTAAGTGGTAAGTGGTAACTGGGCTCCTTCCAAACCTGCCATCTGTTAGTCTTTGCTAATGACACACTTCTGCAGAGAGTGTATTGTATCTCTACGCAGCGCTATCTTCTCGGCACTAGGAGGGGCAGTTTTCAGCTGGCAGTAAACGGTTGGAGGAGCCACAGGAGATGCTAAGAGCCTGTACTTGGGCGTGGTGGGGCAGGGTGGGGTAAGATGGAGGGCAGGGAACAGGCCATGGAGAATTTGAGAAACTGCACCTGCAACATTGCCTGGCTTAGAAAAAAAGGCAGGTCTTTCTTCTTACGCAACTTTTTCTGCCAGAAAAACATGCAAAAGCTGCCAAAAATATGAGAATCGATTCCTGGAAAGTAAACTACCAGCACTACCACCCTTCCTTTCACGCTTTTGGACATAAACACACACATCCAGGAAACTCCAACAATACTCAGTACTGTCTGGCCAGTCATGAAGTGCCTAAGTAAGTCATCTGATAGAGATGAACTTATTAAAGAAAATGTGTAGAAAAATGTCAGAAGTTCAGAGTCCAGAGTTCCTCATACCAGGCACATCGGGGTAATAATAATATGCTTGTTATGACCTAAAACATACTGAGAGAAAAAGTCAGACCCTGCTGGTTTGAGAGACGTTTGAAACATTTAAAGGAGTTTATGAGCCAAACCTCTCGATATGAGATATGTGTGTAATGGAATAGTTCTCCACCAGAAACATTACAGTGTTGTTGTGCTAAGGAATGAAAATGTTTCAAACACAGGGAGAAATTAAAAAAAAAAAAAAAAATCCAATACGGTGACCCTTTTTTTTTTTAAATACTTTCTCAGACTAAAACATGATTTCATCTATCAGTGTAATTATCAGTCTATATGCACATCAGAGCAGGACTCAGTGGAGGGTAGTATTGGCTTTGTGGGTTCAGCACTGCGGTGAAAGGGGACAGCTGTGGTCCCTCTGTGGATGTGTGACTGGATGACTCATCACACCACACAGGACAAGTCACGGGCAGCAGCACACTTAGGTCTGCAACCAGACAATTTCACACACATACACACACACACACGCACACACACACACAAAATCACACAGTGGTTTTTCTTACTGGAACAGAGGATGGTTAACATAAGGAGGAAGCATGTCTGTTTTTTTTTTTTTTTTTGTGACATATGTTCTGTTTCTCATTGTTTACTTATTTATTAGTTTTAATAGTGTACAAAAATATGTGTAATGTCCATGTAATATCCCTTGCATACTTCCTCATAACAGACTTTAAAAGATTAATAAACTTAATTATTGAAACAAGTAGTGCAACACAAAGTGACCAGTGACGACACTGAATAGGAAAACTGTGAGTGAGGAGAATTAGAGTTGGAATTTCTGGGCTGCAGACTTCTTTTGTCTCCAGAGTGCGTTCACTCTTTCCTTTGGCCCGCTTTGGTTAAAACATTAAAAAAAAAGAAAAAAAGAATTGTACATATAATATAGTTAAATCTAATGACCTTTTTATTCCTGTCAGTTTTTAAGATACATTTGTTTATGGTAAGAAAAAATTAAGAAATCTATAACCAGTGATTGCTCACACCTGGGATGCAGTCACATCCAAATTAACCATTCAGTATACAGCCATTAGGGAGTGGTTCGGTAAATTAGCTGTATACAGGGAGTGTGCCAAATAATGAAGTTTAACATCTTACTTCTACTCCCCAGAAGCTCAGCCTCTTTATTGTACAGATAAACACTGCAAACAATGTTGCCCAGTGTTAAAAAAAAAACAGGAGTTTGATTTGAAACTAAACAACCCTCTTCTAACACTTACTACTGATTTATTATTATTATTATTATTATCATTATTATTATTATTTGCAATTCTTAATAAGTGCTACCAATACATTCCACTGCACAGTTCTTCAAATTCTGAACCCTATACCCCTGTTCTGTTATTGTCATGGAAATAATGCAAGACATAGCTAGGTAACTATCCATGAAAGCAAACATACTGCAAGACTATTCTAACCCAGAGTAAAGCTTAGTTTTAATACTTTGTAACATGAGTGACTGTGAGGTTATAGCAAAGCCTTGGCTTCTTATGAGAGGTACTAGCTTGATGAAGGTGTAGTCATGGGAACAATAAACTTTCATTTCATAACTTTTTACCTCTGAGTCTAAAATCTTAAACAAAAACAAGCAAATTGTCTCATTTTTATTCATTTATTGTTTTTAGCAGACTATTCTAACCTATTCTGACTTATATATCAGCACTCATGGAATGCCTCTTGACCAATCAAATTACTCCATCAGAACTATTTGTTTTTCTAACTTGTAATTTGACTGTGATTGCCTTTGGGCCACTGGAGCCCATGCTCGAGCTCAAATTTAACCTGTGGCCCGCCAGTTGAACAGGTCTGTGCTACTGTGCTAGTGTGTCAACCAAGGTTTTATGTATATATATTTATTTTTTTCCTTCTTGTTTCGCAATTTGACAATTTGATTGCCCTGCTTGTCTGATTTTTTGGTCCACCTTTGGTCCCGCCATTGTAAATGTCATCCCGGCCCTGCCGTTACTCCAGGATGTCATTATCCTCCTTGACTTTTCAGCCTTTATTTTTCGACAGGTGTTGTGCCATCAAAGCCCTAACTATCGAGGGGCATCACTTATCAAATCGTGACATTTTAATGAACCTAAAAGATTTAACACAACAGGAACAAGAGGCCTTTCAAAGTTAGAAGACACCAAAGCAAGAGACGTTAAAAAGCCTGACAGAAGTTGATCAAATCAGTGTCATTTTTACCCAGAGCAGCAGAGCGGCTGACAGTGTTCTGACAGCGTCACCATCGTCACGGCTTTCAGATGCAGGCTGTTCCGAACAGCCAACTTGCGCATTGTTTCAGCTTGACTTTGACGTGACACATCCATGATTCCTCTTGTTTGTGATATGGAGGAGAGTTGACATTCCCTTTGACAGATAAATTACAACATGACAAGCCCAGTTCAATGGGGTTTGTCTGACATCTATGTCAGGCCAGAAATAACAGGCAATGGCTTGGCTTGTTATCAAGAGCAAAGAGGGTAAAAGCAGCAAACACGGAGTCGACAAAATGAGCAGCTGCTGGAGGAGTCGGGGGACTTACATTAGGGAAAGGAGGGTAAAAATGATAGGAACTGTTTCATTCTTAGCTCATCAGCTCATAATTATACACAAAGTTACAGAGATGAGAAATACGCCACCGCTGATCTTCAGGAGCGTTTTTTTTTTTTTTTTTTTCCGTCCTCTGACAAATTTCATACCGACTTAAAAATAAAATGCTTATTCCGGGGACCATGAAGCGAAATGTATTTTGGCTGTTAAAAATAAACGGTTAGCCTTCTGTAAACCCCAAAACGATCATTCGCATACGCCTTAAATGGACTAAATTATTCATGGGATGGTTCAGGAATCAGTGATGTGTGGGTTTTGAGTTCCAAAGACAGTTCAGTTCAGGGGCCAGAAATGGAAGTGCTCCACATGCACTGTGGTGTCATATTACAGTGAAGTTGCTGAGCTGTAACAGGAGACGTAGAGGAGTAGTCGAGAACCCTGGGGACATTGTGAGTAAGTCAGAGAGCCTGATACAAGAACCCTGTGCCTACCAAGGACCGGGCGCCCACATCCCTACATCACACACACACACATCTTTTGACGGGTGATTGTTTAACCGTACTATTAAAGCCTTTTAATTCTTTTTTTGTTTTGTTTTGTTTTACCAGACCCAAATTGTCCACAAACACAAGTAGGACAATGATACTGTCCAAAACTGCGAGAAGGGGCCCTTGTTATGGAAGAGTTTGTTCCATGTGTTTCAAAACTAACTTTGCTGCTACTGCGTTATAAAACTGAGAGTGCGAAAAACAAAACATCAGCATATTCTGAAGAAAAGGATGACAACATGTCAGACTTGCCAAGAACAGAAAAGAGAAAGCTGTCTGCACTTTTTCCTGAGAAAGGAAAAAAAAAAAAAAAAAAAAAAACCCACCTCACATACTTAACATTCCATATGGCGTTAAGCGAGGTAGCACAGATCTAGAAAGTCTGAGTGAAGAGCAAATGTTAATCCTTTTGAATCACTCGTTTTCAGATTCGCTAATTAACATCAGATCATCCTATTTACATATTTAACGGAAGAGAAAGAAATCATCTTCGCTCTAAGTCCTGCAGTTAAATGAAAGAACTTCTCTGCATTAATCACGTTCTTTTGTCAGGAAGGATCTCTGGGGCCCCGAGGAGGAGGAGGAGGGAACTCTTAAAATGAAATAGTTAGCCTTCCTGCTGCTAATGTTTAAAATCGTACCCCTCTGTCTAACTAAATAGGATCAGAGATTAATTAAGATTTTCAAAGAGTTACAGATTTTAAGTCAACGCAGTGAACTCCCAAAAACTTTTGGATAGAATGGGCAAAGGAATGGGCTAATATTCCCAAAATGTAGTGATGTACTTTTGGTGCAAGTTCATTCTGTCAAGTTGCGCAATGACAAAGTGTTGTTGTAATGGATTTACCTTTAACACCAGAAGAGATCACAGAGTCTGACGACGAACGACACCTGAGAAAAGATCACCCTCTTAGGCTGACAAAATTCATGTCGTGCTCTCAGACTCTCCAAAAATCAAAGAGTCACTGACAGCTTCTACAGATGGGCAAGGAATATCACAGGAGAACAACAGTGCTATTTATTTGTGGTGGTTTCCACAGCTACAAATATACCGGTAGGTTCTCTGAAGTGGCAACCTGTAGGTTACGCAGTAAGCGGACAGGACGTACAGCTTTAATTGGATGACAAGAAAGAGGATCCAGAAATAATTCAGTGAAGTGGGTTGTCATCCATGCTGTGTGTGTTCCTGCAGTCAGTTCTCTCAGCTCTGAGGATCACATACGGTGCATCCGCTATGATTTCCTGTAAAATCCGCGATGCAAAAGACATAAACTCTACTGCTATGTTAATTTGTGGTTGACAGCTCAGTGGCTACATATATAAAACCTCCAAGACTCACAACAGGTATTAATATCTCAAAAAAAAAAAAAAAAATGGCCCAGCAGGATGGAATGGTTAGTAGTGGAAAAATTGAAAATTGAATTGGTATTTTGAGTTCTTTAGTAATATATTGCAATCTCTACCCCTTGCTAAGAATGTAGCCTACATTTTGTGGAGAGCAGCGTATTGCCAGCACCCCCTGCAACACCCCCCCCCCCCCCCAAGTGGTCTTCTCTACCTTGATTGTGCCGTTTGTTTGAGTGCTGTAAAGAAGCATTCAACAAAGCAACAAGCCAAGAGGAATCGGAAGATAAAATGTGTATAAATAACTCCATTTTCACATGTGCATGTCTGTTGCTAAGTGAAATTAGAGCAGAGACACTGAGCTGCAGCCTGAGTGAAATAGTTTGGTACATAGCCATTTCTCCATCTCCATCAACGTCTATTTGCTCCAAACTGAGTCACTTCAGTTACAAAGAAAAAAACGTAATGTTAAATGGATGCTATTTTGGCAGAAACAGATGAATAACTTAAAAACACTCAAAGTAAACAAAGCTAAGACCTTCCATAATCACACTATGGAAAATCACACGAAGCACTTACTATGCAGAGAAAAGACAAATGATCAAAAACACCAAATGATATGTTAATTTTCTTCTGAGTTGCCCTTTGCTTCAGCGTTAAATTGTCTCTAGTGAGTCACTTTTCAAGAGGAAACTTCTTTTGAGAGATGAAGGAGGTGGAAATATCCGCCACCCTGTACATTCCAGAAATTCCCAGCTCAGCGTTGTTTGGATCTGGACATCGGAGATGGAAGACTACTGACATAATTCAGATGTTCAGAAAAACACTTCTGAATCTGAGGAGCAGTGTGTGCAGGTTTTATTGTCTTGAACTATGGGAACTTGAGAAACTGAATGCACCTGGGTACCTAAAATGGCTTTGTGTTTTGCAGTCATAATCCTACTATGCAGAGTAGATTGGTTTTGGTTCAAAGTGGTTTGGAATAGCAGCCCTGTTATCTTTGTTAATCTCAGTGTGCACAGTGTTTGTTGGGACTGGATTGGAAAAAAGCATACTCATTTCTGTGGTCATCTTGTTTTGTGTTTTAGCAAGTGTCTGTGTGTCCCTATTACTGAGCTTTGACTTGTTTTGATGTTCTCTCTCCTGATCTAGTTCTTCCTCATTTCACTTACAGACTGCGATTTCCCACATGCTTTCTATTGACATATTGTTTTATTACAGCGATGGAGACACGTCTGTGGACCTCGTAATTGAACTGTTCGATCTCTCTTGTTGCTTTTGAAAATAACATATTTAAGTATTGACTTAAAAATGTCTTTCATGGAAGAAACATATTACAATTTGTATGAAACATGTTGAATCCTTTTAAACTGCAATTTAGTAACTTCAGAGTGTGAGTCCTTAGATGTACCCATTGGTTTGTCTATGCAGCTGCTGTACAACCCCATGCGCTTCACCTCACTTGTACCAAGTGACCTTGGTTCCATTCATCTACTTACAGACCTGATCAGTTTAGTAGTGGGCATTGAATGTTTTTTTTTTTTTTTTGCCGATATAAAAGTCTGCAGGGTTGAACTGGCATTAAATTAAGTGTATTATGACTGTCCAAAGTATTTTTTCTTGTTCTGTGGCAGGTGGGCCTTAATTCTTTTGTATTTGAAGGTTGTAAAAAAAAAAAAATCCTTGGCAACCATCCCTAAATGACTATCAATTTTCCTTCAGCTGAACATATTTCAAAGCTGTCATCGCATATTTATGCCATATAGCATTTTATAACTTGGTCATTTTATAATGTGTTTTTTAGATATAATGTTTTTAATGGTACATTTGTTGAGGCAAAATGTTTTACTCTCCTCACTTTAAAAGCAACATTAAAAGGAGACATTGTCGGTGTGACGTCCTACGCACGGTGCTTTCAAGACCTCACCAGCAGAGGTCACTCTACCACAGTAATTTATCGAGCGCTCCTTTGGTCCTCTGGTCTGTTCGAGTGTGGATACTACAGAACTGTTGTTACAGAAAGCTCTCAAGTGTGAAGTATTTCCTGGCTGGTGTAAAACCATTATTACTATCACGCAGAAATCACTGATTATATATTATGTTTGTTTAAGCACTAATAATGAAACAGTGTGTATGTGTCAGTTAAGGCTGTGAACAGAGAGGAGTATCTGGTGCTTGAGCCATTAGTGGAGGGGGATGCTGGAAAACAGGCAGTCACTCGCCAGCATATGTAGAGTTAACTCTAGTATGTAGCTGGCCTTGCCTAATCCTACATATAACTAACACAAATCTACTATGGATAAAATGGGGACATACAACATTTGAGCCTCCTCTACATATTTTATTGAACTTGACAGAACGGTTGCTTAGCACCAGCTGTGTGTGCTCTGACCACATTAGGTATATTAACCTTTTTGGACTGGCATGTATTGACGTATCAGGTGTCTCAGTAAATCTCTCTGATTTTATTAGGGAATGGGTTTTATTCAGGTGACATGAATTGAATATAAATGATTCATTCTACATTTACGTTCATTCATTTAGCAGACACTTTCATCTAAAGCGATTTACAAGTGAGACAAAGTACAGTCCAAGCATGCAGCAATTAAGGAGCTGGCTGTGATATATGCGCCATAGCTCAGTTTAATGACTGACCAGATACAAGTCTAAGAAAAGCTGAAGGGAATAAAAGAGTAAACTACACACAGATGTAGGTACAAACAGTACTAATGTACAGAGGCTATAAAAATGCAATAGAAGAAGCTTACGGCCAGTGTGGGGGACAAAGTAGTGCTGACAGTTGGGACACTAAGAACGATAATCAGTTACACAGCTGTACAACTGCAATAACAACATAAAACTATAACATGTCATTGAAAATAGAATATCTCAAAGTGCTCAGTAATCCCTGTCATAGAATGCCAACAACATCATAAAAGTAAATGAACACGGGGCAGTATAAGCTTAAAACACATTTTTACTGCCCTATACAGTAAGGGTAATGAACTATATTCCCCCTCCTTTCTTTTACCAAGGGCTTGAAACATTTCAAACCTTTTTTTATTTTTAATTCCTGCTCATCAACCTCTTTTATTTTGTCTCTGTTACCTTGCTTCTTAAACCTGCTGTAGCCTAAGCCAAGCGTAATGGGTTGACTACCACACAGAGGAGATTGCCGTGGTCCATTCGTCTGCTATATCCCCACCTAATAAATAAACCTGATGTATCGGCTTCACAGTGTGCCCAGAATGGATCATCGATGTCCTTTCTGGAGCAGTACACTGTGTGCATGACGTCTCATTCTACTTCTACATTGTCAGATCGTACAGTTTGTAAACTGTGGTGCCATAGTTCAAGACGACTTCTTCTGAGATTCCAGATCTAACAAAGATACTCTGTAGTCTCATTTAATTGCTTCACTTGA
Organism: Chanos chanos; assembly: GCF_902362185.1. Lineage (NCBI taxonomy): Eukaryota > Metazoa > Chordata > Actinopteri > Gonorynchiformes > Chanidae > Chanos > Chanos chanos. Next base: position 37,663,088 of record NC_044504.1, read on the forward strand.
TGTTTTTGTGAGAGCAAGTATCTCCGGGCACTGTTAGTAGTTCTAGTCTGTGATGACTAGGAATATTTTCTCCCTTTCACTCACACACACAAGTCTGCTGCCGGTTTCTGCCGCGGGTGTTCAGTGGTGTGGTGATGAGTGACTTTCAGCACTGACATGACTCGCGCTAATTGTAATAAGAAACACCATCGCACCTTCCCTTTCGCTGCTTTACTGATTTGGGGCCTGCACACAGTGACTCTGGTAGATTCTCTCCAGCAACTCACCTCTCATACTGAATGGTAAGTCTATTTGATTCCCTCTCCATTTAGCTGACGTAGAAAACCTCTCTCTGTGAAGTACTCAAAAGCAGACTTTGGCATTCCTTCTGAGTAAATTAGCCATCCTCTCTGGACAGATTCCCAAGATGAGCTGGAGCTACTTCTGCGTCTCTGTTTTGACCTGTTCTGTCACAGGCTTCCTCTCTGGTTCCTGGATGGTGCTGATGTAATGCCATGAGCTAGGTTCATATAAGGAGGGCAATAAGGCAACGAATCACACATGAAACTTGTTTAGAATGATAATTATGAGAAATTAATTATGCAGTCAAAAAAAAAAAAGGTTTCAATCTTATCTATCGCTCCCACTCAGTTGCGGCGTGCGGAGGGACACTGCGGTCAAACATCAAGTCATGTGGACAGGGCTCGCCGTCTCTTCTCTCTCACAATCTTCCTGTCCGTGCACGCCGTTAGACTCAACTCAAAATAAATAGTGAAATGAATTAACGTTATAAAATACACAGTGCAGAACATGAAATGTTACTGCTCACTTATCACCGCACAATGTTTAAACCAAGGCTTTGAACCAGCTCTAGGAACGAAAACGAAAACCAGAAACAACTGATATTTCACTAGGAACAAAAACGAAATCAGAAACTTTATGGTTTTTTTTATGTGCTGTAATAGAAAGGTTTATTTGATGGTAACCGGTTAATAACGTTATTTTTGTTGTTCTTTTATTTATTGCAACAAATGAAAATATTTTCTGCATGCAATAATTTTGGCACGTAGTTTACGTCCTGTCTTCCTCTGAACGTCTATCACGTCTTCGGATAGCAGACATAAATGCACCGGCGGCAGTCGGTGACACAACGCGAAACTGAAATGTGGTGAGGTCTCTCTGTTTGCATCCAGATGAGGTAAATATTATGCTACGCACCTTATGAAATGGTTGTCTTAGACATCAGCTTCATCAATGTTCGACAAACAGGCTACCATGTAAGGAGAACTGATGTTGGAAATAGCTAGCTAGCTCCAGTTAGGCTAAGCCAGAGCCTCTCTCAACGGCTCTGGGCTAAGCATAATGTGCCCTGCATAGCCTATTGGCAAGCTTGTTAACTGCGGCGTTAATATGTTATAGTTTCTCTTTTTTGCCATTCAAACGTTTGTGACTGACAACGATCGCAAAACAATCAAATGACCGGGCAGTCACAGTGGATTTCGGCCTGGGGACAGATTGGCTCCTCTAGTTAGTGATGCAATGCGTTTTTGTAATATTTCGTGACTTTAGCGATAGAGAGTAGAGCTCCGGACGTCACGTGACTCGTTTGGAGTACACGCCATGTTGGCAGGAAAAGCATTAGCAAAAACGACAGCATAGATTTCAAGCCGTCAGAATTCACTGCGAACTTTAATTCCATGAACAATGAATGCTATATTGCAAAACTTGGTGGGTTAAACATTACTGACCCTTATAATGCTCCAATGGTGCTGTCTGGTTCTGGGGTATCATTAAAGCTGTCAGAACAGACGCCCTACTTAGGTGAGAGGTAATATCTTCTCCAATTATCATCTGGCCAGGGAGGTTTTGCTGAGTTTGTCTCATTGTGTACATCTGGTGGTTGAGTTTGAAGCCGGACGTCCCGATTGTCTCTAGATGTTTGCTGAGCCTCTCATTATGCCCATCATTCTAGATCCACACAAAGAAATATAATCCACATACGCCGTCATGTCCTCATGGCTGATCACAAGCTCACGCATCTTTCTGAGAAAAGTCTGTGGTCCAAACCTAACACGAAGGCGCTCTTTGCATCCAGAGTGATTTTCTAGAGTGCACTTGCTACCAGCTAGCATGAAGTTGTCCAGCGCAGGGAGGATGAGTCACCATCTCTTAACATTCTTGTTAAACTTTCTTTAGTCAAGACACATTCTAATTTTTCCTGATGGCTTTTCCATTGTGAACCAGTCCCTGTCACGCACTGAACTATGCTGCATTTTCCCATGTATTTTAGCTCCTCCTGCACGTTTGAGATGGGAGACACCGGGGTGCAGAGAGATGTAATGTTGCTGTATGGCTGTGCATTCTCTTTGTGTATTTGAACTGGTTTTCCTTTGAGCTTTCCCAGTTCTTCTTCTCAAATTGCTTCTCAATTTGCAATATCAGCTAAGGGTGAATTACAACTGACCCGCAGAGCAAGTTGTCACCCGTTGAATTCGTGGCCCTGATTCTGAGATGGCAGTCCTGTGTTTTGTTGCCTTTTTGTATTGTATTTTGTATTTGTATTGTGTCCTCCAACTTCACCATTTGGACATTGTTGATGGCCTCAGTTGTGATTTCTGAGCTAAATGATCAAAGGTCATCTCAGACATGATAGATGTGTTAGCCCCTGAGTCACAACTCAGTTTATAACATTGACCAAACTTTTTTTCTCCTCTGTTTTCTTAGGAAATGAACACTCAAACAAATCAGTAATGATGTACCAACAACTTCTTTCTCAAATTTTTATGATTTTAAATTAAAATTATGATTTGGGATTTAGGAGTGAGATTTGTCATTATGTGGTCTCTAGTAAAAGCAGAACAAGGATAAAAGTAACCCTAACACATGAACTTACTCAATGGTTATTGTCTGAAGAGTAGACTTTGGAGTTGATATACTTTATCAAATAAATGGCCTTCCATACTGAATATACATTTAACTCTGTTAACAAAACAATAGAGCGACAGGTAGTTTTCAGTGATTGACTTGTGGTTTGGCTTTTAATAAGGCAGGACTTCAGCTGGACATATTTTCCTAATATCGTGTTCAGATCATTGAAGTGAAAATATCCACTCCCCAGTTTAGGGCTTTAGTTCCCACCCCACATCATTCCTTTATAAGGATGTTTTTATTTTCCTGTGTTTTGCGTGGGTAGACCTCAGGCTTGGACTTGGAAAGTGAAGAAATGAGTCACCTAATTCTTCAGAGATGATGAAGACACGTCACAGTGAAAACCCCATCAATGCCTATTGTTTTCTTTGTTGAGAGTGAAATTTAAGGAATTTTACAAATTTGCACAGTCAGTCATGTCAGTTTGCAAGACAGAGACATGTATCATTGTGAGGGAGCAAAACAATATGGGTTTCAGGGGAGGGCAGCTGGCTGTGTGCCCATAGGAAGGACGTAAGCCCACTAACTCTACCCCTCTCTTTCAATGTTTGTCGGTCGTCATTGACAGTCAGATGCTTGTGCAGTTAGAGGTATTATTGTGTGCAGTGTCTCCTCTATGCATGTGACTGAATTGCTGAAACAGTGGTTTTTCTGTGAGTATAGTTTCATTGAAGTATTAACCGAGACACATTATAAAAAAGTCTTTTTCGTGCATTCATTCATTCATTTTCCAAGCCGCTTATCCTAATTGGGGTTATGGGGCGCTGGAGTCTATCTCGGCGCTCATTGGATGAAAGACGGTGGGAAATGCCCTGGACAGGTCACCAGTGCATTGCAGTTAAAAAGTTCTTAACCTTCATAAATGTTGAGCGACATGACTTCATTTTGTACAACTGGCAGCAAAGTATGATTGAAAAATAACAATAAACCAGGGACAGCATCTTAAGAAGTGTTTCAAGACCTCTGTAAAAATGTTATATATGTAATTGCTCATTGCTTATTGATATCATAAGTAAGTCTGTAATATACGCCCATGAGGGGTCATACCCAGCTTGAAAATGGGCTGGAGAGAAACTAAAGAGAAGGTCCCAGTCAAACCTGAAATTTGGTGAAACACACATGTGCAGCAGGAGTAGCCAATATTGCTCCAGAAAGTGAGGGGTAGCATCAATATTTCATGTTTAAGATGTGTCTTAATATGTCAGTTCCTGTTTATTTTATGCTGTGTGCATATTTATATAACAAAAAACAAAATGCATAACCTTCTCAACAATAAAAAAAATGTCACCACCAATTACTCTTTTTTTCTTTTTTTAAATAAGGATATATTCAAATAGGCAATTCAGTACAGGACACAAGGCAATTTCACAAGGCACTAAAAATGTAATTCAGCATGTAGTTGGTTCAATCTCACATTGCCATCTAGTGGAGAACAGTAGACAATGGTCAGATCTCATATTCACACCCAGATATCTCCACCAACAATGACTATAGACATATGTGTATTCAACAACACAAAAAAACCCATTTAACATACACAAATACCACATAAAATTCTATTTTTGCAACAACCTTATGCAATTGCACACTGCCTGTAACTCAAATAAAAATGAAGAATTAAGCATTCTTATCAAGCAGAATCAGTAAAATGTTAGAGCAGCTGTTCCACAGCGTAATGGCATTCAAGCATATGCAAGTTTGAAAGTTTCCATACAATATAAATACTGTGAATAATTTAAAGAGCACCAGTAAGCACTGAAACCATTTTACAAGTGATTCTTTTAAAATCATTGATCAGACAAGTTCAATTTTAGTGCTCACAATTTTTTCTCCAAGCTAATGCTTTCCACATAGCTCTTTCCTACATTTTTTTTGGCCTTGTAACACAGGAAGGTCATGATGGCAGCTCCAAGTACCACGACAAGGAGGAAAGCGAAAAGAACGTAGAGGCCAGTCTCAGCTTCTGATGGAGATATTTCCAAACCCAGGAAATTCACTTCCAGGTCATCTGGATTTGGAGCAGGAGTTGTTTTTGCAGAAGGGGTTATTTCAGTTGTTGTTGTTGTTTCAGGAGGAGTTGTTCCTGTGGAGATGCAAAGGCATGCAAAATTGCAACACAGAGATGTGGGTATGTTATAAGGAAAAGAGTAACATCTGGTGACAGAAATATAAACGGATATGTGAGACTGTTACATCAAGATCCAGATGCTCTTAAAAATGCTGGTTACTTTACCTTCAGGGTCAGTTAGGAGACATTCATGGGGGCCCTGGGCAGGGTCTGGGAAGCCGTTGCAATTCACAACGGACATGTAAAACTTGGTTGATTCCTTGGGAGTGCGGGGGAGTGATGGATCTGAGCGGTTCACGTAGAAGAAGCCAAATCTTTCTTGATAACCCATAGCCCACTCAAAGTTGTCCATGAGAGACCATGCCGTGTATCCCCGAAGGTCCACTCCATCAATCAAGACCGCTGAAAAAGATATACGTTACTTTCCGGCTGTCAGCATATCAAGTGACTGATTCTACGAATCTTTCATGGAGTAAAATAAAACTGCGACTTTAATACTTGTGATACATAGTAAACACACAAAAACCAAGTAATTACAGAATTTAACTTTGTGCTAAATAATATGATTACCTTTCATGGCTTGATTAATGTAGTTTTCATAGAAGTGACGTCTGTGGATGTCATTTAAGTCCACTGGACCATGCTCTGAAATGCCGTTCTCTGTTACATAAATTGGGGGGTTTCCGTACTCATCTTTAATGAATTTCAGGAGATTTCTAAGCCCATGTGGCACCACTTTCAACCAGGATGAACCAGATCCCAACCACGACCAGTCAGAGACGACAGCTGTGCCCCTGCAAAGAAACGTTTATTGTGAATGTTATATATTGTTCTGGTAGTACTTTATAGGACAATGTACTAGCAACATGTGAGTGGTCCAACTGTCAGATACTTACTTGTCTCCATAGTAGGCCTGGTAATCAATACTGTGGTTCACCATGAAGACCAGGACAGAGGTGTAGTGGTTTAATCCAAAGTAGTCATGTGTACCTTTGATCCTCTGTATTTCAGCTGGGGTAAATTCAGGGAGCCTGTTCAAACACACATTGCATTAGTTAAGCCTCATTCAACAACCACTTTTGCCACATAACAGCCAATTGTAAATACTTACTAATTCTGAGACAATAAAGCAACAAGATTCAGCAGAAGAAACAAAAAAACTCATCATTTTGACCCATCTGAAGGGGCTTTTCTTACCGAGACTTTGGAAGTCCCACAGCCAGGCTTCTTTCCTTAATTACAGTCTTCATCACTTCAGGGTAATCTCCTTTGAAGATAGGGTGAGCAAACCACCCTGTAAAAAACTGTTCCAGAAAGTAACATAAATTAGAGCAAATCTCTAATAATATTCATTAAGGAGGTTTAGTGGTATTTGGCATATTTTAACAACAAACGAATCTACAGGGAGTTTGCTAAGTGTAGAGGTGACACTCACCTGTAAATACCTCCAGGCTGCATACACATCCTCCTGTTTGTAGGGACTGCGAGGAAATGCCCAGTCAGAGTTGAGTGTGATAGAGATGATGCCACCCTGCTTGGCGCGATAGGTGTCATTGTAGAGATGCCAGGCTTCGGCATGGGCTCTCAATATGTTGTGGCCCACGTTGTAGGTAACGGTGCCAGTATGGTCTTTGACACCTGTAGAACAATGGTACCACTTCTTAATCCACCTCACAGACACTCTGTCTGGCAAATTTAATTAATGACAAAGTCAAAAGTATCTTTCATTTTTTTTTTGGATGAAACAATACCTGGAGCATGATCTCCATGATTATATCCTAAGATTGTCATAATGTAAGGCTCATTAAAGGTGATCCAGAACTTTACTTTGTCTCCAAGGTAATGGAACATGACGTTAGCATAGTCCCTGAACCTGTCAATAATTGTGTCATTTTCCCAGCCACCGACATCTTGCAGTGCCTGAGGTAAGTCCCAGTGGTACAGAGTAACCTGTAAATATGAGGTAAGGGGAAACACACTCAGAAATCACCATATTTATGAGCACTGGCTCACTCCTGGATCACTGACTAGCTCTTAGGTATTTGTGTTTCATTAAACTCAGCAATATAATGAAGGATATTGACCAGTTGCATACCTGTGGTTGGATATTTGCGGCTAGAAGTTGATCCACCAGACGGTTATAAAAATCAATTCCAGCTTGGTTAAATGATTCCAGAGTTCCATCAGGGAGGATCCTGGGCCATGATATTGAGAAGCGATAATTCTTCAGTTTCAGACTCTGGAGCATTTCCACATCTCTGGGAAATTTAACGTAGCTGTTGCAGGCAATATCTCCTGTGTCATGATTCGCGATCCTTCCAGGAGTGTGTGAATACTGATCCCAGATACTCAGTCCTTTCCCGTCTGCTCTCCAGGCCCCCTCAGTCTGACATGCACAGGTATTGAATAAAACATAGTAGATGGGTAATTACATATGCCTTTCACTCTTATCATACACAGAGACCACAAATATGAAAATGACATAGTTGAAAAATGGCATATTTTGTACTCATAAGAAGCTTACTTTAGTGTGTGCTGTGGGTTACCTGATAAGATGCTGTTGCAGTACTCCATTTAAACCCTTCAGGGAAATGTCCATACAGTATCTTTTCGACCTCTGTCTCAGGAAAACCGTTGTCCATCATAATGTGGTAGTACTCATGTGCAGAGCGTTTTGGAGTCCTTGGACGGCTTGGGTGTTTGAAGTCCACATGGTGGAGGCCAAAGCTCTTAATGTAACCATTTAGCCATTCAAAAGAGTCCATGAGGGACGACGCTGTGTAACCCTTAACATTCACTCCATCCAGGTTATGTGCTAAAGGAAAAGATATAGCATGAATTAGAGATAATAACAAATACATATTTGATCATTTTAATATACATGTGAACTTTGAGTAAATGTTTATTTTTAATATATACTGATTACAAAGAAAGACTTATCTCTAAGGTACCTTTTAGAACCTCATCAATATACATCTTAAAGAAGAAATTTCTGTCTGTGTCATCAATGGTGATTAAAAAGTCTGAGGCCATCCCATTCTCTGTGACGTAAATCTCAGGGTCACCATACTCTTCTTTGATCCAGTTTAGGAGTCTCCTCATTCCATATGGTACAGCCTTAAGTTCTAGGATCGCTGTACCGTACCACTCGTCTGGATCCTCTATCCCAATATCTTGATCAGTCTCGTAAGACGGCGGTTGGATAGCAGTGTTTGCATGATACACTTTTTTGGTTGTGTAAGCGTTTATGCAAAACACATCAGCTGTGCCTTGTATGTAGGCTTTCTCCTCATCAGTAAAAGAAGGTAGCCTAGTCTGTGAAAGACCCTGAAGTTCACTCTTAGTGCCCACTTGCCACTTCATGGCATCTGGATAGTCACCATTTTTGAATATGGGATGTGCAAACCAGCCAAGCTGGAACTGCATTGCACGGTCAGCAGCAACCACATCTCGAGGGTCATCAACATTTTTGGGCTCAACCCAGTCAGCGTTGAGACTGATTGATACTAGTCCACCTTGAGATGTCCTGTATTTCTCATCATAGGTGTGATAAGCCTTGGCATGAGCTTTTAGAAGGTTGTGTGCTACCCTGTATGGAGCATCTCCTGGGCTCTTGACATTGGGAGGAAATTGTCCTATTCCATAACCTGACCATGCAATGGTGTGGGGCTGATTGAATGTTATCCAGAACTTGACTCTGTCTCCAAAGGTTGCAAAACAGAAATCACAATAGTCACTGAAGATGTCAATCATGCTGACACTGTCCCAACCTCCTGCATCCTGTAGTGCCTGAGGGAGGTCCCAGTGGTAGAGTGTCACCATGGGTGTGATATTGTATGCTAGGAGGCCATTAATGAGCCTGTTGTAATAGTCAACCCCTTTCTGGTTAAGGGAAGCCCTTAAGCCATTGGGGAAAATCCTGGACCAGGATAGGGAGAACCTGTAACTCTTTACTTTCATGGCTCTTAGCATGTAGAGATCTTCATCTATTTTATTGTAACTATCACATGCTACATCACCATTAGCAACTTCAGGAATGGTATTTGGGCCATGAGTAAAGGTGTCCCAGATACTTTGTCCCTTCCCATCTGCGTTCCAGCCACCTTCAATCTGGTATGCTGAGGAGGAAATGCCCCACTGGAATCCATTTTGGAAGGTCCCATAGTGGTACATTCTTCTCTGAAAATGGGACTGGTGTGAGAACTTCTCCCAGACCACTTTGGATGTAGAGGGAACCTCAGATGGGGGCAGAGCAGGGCTCTTCTTGCTTTGTTGCTCTGAGACGTGAATTTTTTTGCTTGCTTTGACTACTGGGAAACCGTTGTCTTCAGTGATCTCAGAGTAGGCATATGCTGACCTCTTTGGGGTTCTGGGTCTGTTGAGGTCTTCAAAGTCCACATAGTGCAAACCAAATCTATGGTTATAGCCTTGTGGACCCTCAAATCCATCCATTAATGATTGCACTGTAAACCTCTGCACATCAAGACCATCCAGACGTATAGCTTTTAGAGAGAAAACAATTTATTAGCATTTTTAAGAGCAACAAATTATTTTTTGGCATCTTTGTGCATGGCTGAAATCTTATTAGAAAACTTAGAATCCTCTTATTATTTGTCACATGCCACGAAACATTTCAAATAAGCCAAAAAAGAGCAAAGTTGTCAATATAAAATGTTTTCAAAACAAAGAGTTGATCCATAATTACGTGTACCACACAGAAGGTAAATTTTACTGTCTTACATAGGAGTGCAAATGTTTTGAAACACAAGGGATTGCAGAGGTGCAGGCTGGAATGATAAAAGCATTTAATCGGTTTATATAGGATAGGCTAAATGCAGAGGTCCAATTCACTATTCACAGTGCATGTGTGTGTGTGTGTGCGATCACAGAGATTGTAAACAATGCTTCTAATATCACATTCACTGTTCCATTCTGACTATCAAGTGCCTAAGATTAATCCATGATGTCTTTACCTGGAGATTTCATTGATAAAGACATGCAAACCATATACAGGCCACTCATTTGTATCAGTACAACAGTTCAAAATATGCTATTTTCTCTCTTGTCTTGGTGAGAGAGGGTGCCACTTAACCTACCTTTCAGAGCTTCATTGATGTAGCCTCTGAGGAACTCTACACGCTGGTTATCATGCAGCACATCACCTCCGTACTCTGTGGGCATCCCATTTCCAGTGATGAAGATGGGCAGTTTTCTGGCAGATGTGTACTCTGTAGCAATATAGTTCAGAAGACGGCGAAGCCCCCAGGGTACATATCTGACATCATCGGAAACTGTGGTGTTCCAGCTGCTGTCTGCGTGGGATTGAAAGTCTCCCACACTGTGTGGTCCAGGGACACAGCCGCCTGTACTGTGGCTGACCAGACGGGAGGTGTAGTGGTTTAAACCGAAGAAATCAGCTGTTCCTTGGATTCGCGTTTTCTCAGCATCTGTGAAGACAGGGAGTCTGGCAACTTCTGATGGTGAGCACTGTTGTTTCTTAAGATCGATCTGACTCTTTAGAATTGCAGGGTAATCTCCATCAACAAATATTGGGTGAGCAAACCAGCCCAGCATGAACTGAAGATAACGCTCTGCTGCCACTACGTCTTGTTGATTTGCGGGGACCCGTGGCTCTGCCCAGTCTGAGTTGAGAGCAATGCCCACTCTCCCACCCTGCTGCTTTCGGTATTTATCATTATAAATATGCCAGGCCTCTGCATGAGATTTCAGTATGTTGTGAGTCACCTATGAGAGCAGGGTTTAAAATTAGACCATGCATATTTGTTCAGTATCAAATATAAATGTAAAATATGGCAAACTTACTTGAAAAGAAGCAACCACAGGGTCTTTGATGCTGGGAGGGTGCTGCCCTGTGCCATATCCATAATTGCTGACTACCCAGGGACTGCTGAAGGTGTTCCAGGTCTTGACTCTTGAGCCATATCTGGAGAAGCAGAAGTCAGCGAAGTCTTTGAAAGCCTCCACAATAGTGTCACTGGTCCAACCTCCAAGATCTTGCAGGGCTTGAGGCAGATCCCAGTGATACAGGGTGGCAACAGGCTCAACACCAGACTGAATGAGGGTGTCAATCAGCTTGTCATAATACTGAGCCCCCTTCTCTTGAAAGCTCTCTTTACGACCATTGGGGAAAATGCGGGCCCAAGAGATAGAGAACTGATAGGTTTTGGCTAGTATACCCCTAAGCAGGTATGCATCATAGTCCACCTTGTAGTAGCTGTCACAGGCCAGATCAGCAGTCTGGTTGTTAAAGGCATGACCTTCATGACCGAAGTGATCCCAGATAGTCTCACCCTTCCCGTCTTCAGACCAGCCACCCTCTACTTTGAAAGACTCACTGGAAACAGCCCATTGAAACCCTCCAGGAAAAACATCGTTCAGGAATGTGTCCCGCTCAGCTGCCGACTGGGAACTGAATTTGTCCCACACAGTCTGATACGAGGCTGGGGAAACGTCGCCACTAAGGTAAGTAGATGTCACAGTTAGTGAAACATTGCCCAAATCCTAAACAATAAGAAGGAAACATTGAAAGTCGGAAGTAACAGTAAAAGATAACGGCTAAAAGATAAAATACCTTCTATGAAGTTCTCCATGACTGTGGCACCCACAAACAATCAACAGGAACAGACAAAAAAGACCTCTTAGGGACTTCATCTTCTCTGTCATAATACTGCCCCAAAACAAGGAATTTATAGGTTTGATTGTCTGACCAAATGTCAAACACGTGGCCTCACACTTTTATAATCATACAGCCTGAACTGTGCCAGATGAAAGTTGCTTTTTATTGCAGTTCAACTGATAATACCTGATTCCAGCAGGATAGCAAGGTCTTTATAAAAGCAGAACGGGGGTAAGGTGGGGTCATTTTGTAGATAAAACAGTAAGTATCTTTATGGCAGAAACAAACACAAACCAAAGCACTGGCTGCTGTGGCATTGTCACAGCCGTTTGTTGCTGAAATGTGATAGTAATGGTGGCATCCTAAATAGACAGGAAATTACATGGCATTTTTCACTTCAAGAATGACCAAGGTTTCTCTGCTTCATCCATGTTATATTATTTGGGCAAAAGCGGTGCTCAGCTCTTCCCAATGAAAAGTTGTTTGAAGTGTTTCAAAGTGGCTTTAAATATAAGATCTCGTGATAAATTAGCAGATGGTATTCTGATACTACCCCAAAAGAAATGGATTTCCCTCAGATGTCTTTATTTTCAACTATTTGATGGAAAACTCTGATGAATCATCATTACTTATCATTAGGGCTAGTCCCTGTGAATTAGCCATATTAAAATGTGTAGAAGTGTAAAACAGTGCATCAGATGGAAGACTGAAATTGTGAAATGTTGGAAGTTGCTGTGAAAGCCAGAATGTTTTATATGTACACAAGTGCATGACTTGTACATTCTATATTAAAAAAAGAAAAACAGCTGAAGTTCTTGTGACATGAAGTGGTGTTTTGTAAATGGTAGAAGAACGGTTGTACATATCTTCATATATAGTGAATTGAGGGTTAGCATGCTAGTGCAGCAGGCACATGGGGTAGCCTTGTTGCTCGCGTCATTTAACCCCTACAGACAGCAGAAATAATTAGTTCTGTCAGAATATGAGTGGAGGATTGAAAGCGATTATTATTCATTGTGATGTGAGATTTAGTTTTTCTTGTTGTGTCTGTCCTTTGTGGTGATCTTCCACAGGCTGCAATGGAGTAGGAGTGATAGATAAGATTGTGTTCATGAATTGAACTGAGAAACCACATGGGAGAGAGAGAATAAAATACACACAGGGACACTATAAAACTCACACCTGGGTCTCAACATTTTTGTTTTGGTTCCGGAAGATATTTATTTTTCATTTAGAGCTGTTAAAATTTTTCTGTTCTTCTGTTTCTTTTCCTTATATTCAAAGGAACAGCATTCTTTTTTTTTTTTTTTTTAACGTTGTGAATTAGTTCAACTGGAGTGAAACCCAAGGCAGTCACCTTCTCTCCACCAGCAAAAAGTGAAAAATGTAGAGGAAAGAAGGGATGGGATACAGTGTTCTGTTAGTTATGCAATGGGGGCGACATGTGTGTTCATCAGTTACCTCAATGTGTACTCTTAAAAAAATAAATCAGGATTAAAATCACCATGTATTACATTCTTTTTCATAATGAGTTTCCCTAAAAGAATTTTCTCATAAATCTGAAAATGATAAAATAATAATAATAATAATAATAAAAGTAACACATTGTATGTAATGTTCCAGTTACTAGAGGTTAAGCACAGTCATAACAATACTGTAATAGGAACTGATGATCTTAAATTGCCTGATGGTATGAGAAAGTATGCACAGCAAACTGACCAATATTAAACTGCCTTTTGAGCAGCATTGGACAGTATAAACATTTGTAGAATTTATTAAACAGAGGTGAATAGCCTATGTGTACCCTTACATTTACATTTATTCATTCATTCATTCATTCATTCATCTAAAGCTGTTGTGTACCTTCCATCATAAAGTAGAACAAAATGAGTACTAAGTAGTACCCATCATACATGGAAGGAAATCTACACCATAAAAGAAAGTTCACATGACAGTTAAAGCATCTGCATAGATTTATAGTATATATGAGGAAGTGCCATGAAATATATATAATAGAAAGATAAGTAATACATTGGGGCGTCTGAGCCATCAAAACAGAATGTGGGGGTCAAGTGAAGGGGGATGGGATTGTGTTTTGCTGTGGAGTGAAGGGTTTCATGAAAAAGGTGAAGTCTTTAGGTGCTTCTTGAAAACTGCAAGGAAGGCAGCAGACCAGATAGAACTAAGCAACTCATTCCACCATTGAGGAATCATGTAAGCAAGGAGGCTAGTGTGTTATTTTTACTGCATGGCGGTGTTATTGCCAAATGCCGTTTCCTTGCAGACCATAGCGGGCAGGATGGAACATATGACCTAATAAGTGACCAGACGTTCCAATGGTTGACCTGAGATCCAGCATCTGAAACTTGAACTTGATGTGAGCAGATACAGTGATCCAGTGAAGGGAGATGAAGATGTCTGTGACATGGGCCTGCTTTGGTTAATTGAACACCATACATGCAGTGAAATTTTGAATCACTTGGGGTGGTTTGGAAGCACACGCTGGTAGACCTGCCAGGAGAGAGTTGCAGTAGTCTAGTTTTGAGATTACAAGTACCTGGATATAGATTTGGACTGCATACTGTGACAAATAGGGTTTCATTTTCCTTATGTTGTATAAAGTAAATCTGCAGGATCAGGAGGTTGCTGCGACGCAGTTACAGTCAACTGGTCGTCTACCATCACTCCTAAGTTTCTGGCAGACGTTGATAGTAGTAGTAGCGAGGAAGAAGTGAGCTGAAAAGAAAATACTACGATGAATCAAAAGACTGACTGGGAGGACCAGGAGTTTCATTTCTGTCAGGCTGAGTTGGAGGTGGTGTTCCTTCATCCATGCTGCAATATCAGTGAGGCATCCAGAAATGCGTGCTGAGATAGTGAGATGTGTGCTGAAATATCCTCTTGGGGTAAGGACAGGTACGAGACAGCTGGGTGTAGTCAGCATAGCAGTGGTAGGAGAAACCGTGCTAATGAATAACGGAGCCCAATGAGGTGGTGTACACTGAAAAGAGGAAAGGTCCGAGCAACGATCCCTGAGGCACTCCATCTGTAGCCAGGTGTGTTTTGGATATTACACATCTCTACGACACTGCGTAGGATATCTCTGAGAGTTAAGACTCTAACCATCTAAGCACTGTCCCCATGATGCCAGATAGTGGCCAGGAGGATCAGATGATTAACAGTGTTAAAAGCTACCGACAAGTCCAGTATAATGAGGACTGACAACTTGGAGACTGCATGCAGGTTGTCTGCAAGCATGAGCAGGGCAGTTTCCATTGAATGACAGCTCTTGAAGCTAGACTGCAGCGCTAAAAGTCCTCAGTGGTACTGTTTTCATAGTAGTGAATTTTCATTCAAATGATGCAAAAACAGGCCGTTTGCTTTAATACAAATTATAGAATTCATACTCTTTGATAATGTTCCTGATGTTTCTCAAGCCATTTGGAGTCAGCAGCAGTGGCCACTCCTCTGTAAGTGAACGTGTAATGAGGCCTTAATAGGATACATGATTGACCACCTTTGAAAACCTTACAATTGAGAAGAACTTGAGGGTACTGATTTTGTACATTGAAATTATGTGCCAATGCTTCTCTCCACTCCAGTCGGTCAAAGGACACATTCCACATGAATCAGTGAACTTTCTGTCACATTTCTGCCAACAATGAATGAATATACTTGGTTATCTAACTACATGTCAAACATGTAGCTTCATGGTTTTATAACTATTCTAAACTCTGCCAACTTACAATAACTTTATGTCAATGTTCAGCTGATAATATTTGGGTCCCGCCAAGGCAAGATGGTTCTCATAAAAGCAAAGTGGGAGCCAAATTCGGGTCACTTTGTCAATAAAACAGTAAATATCTGTTCATGGGACACAGGGTAGTAATGATTTAATGTTTATGCTGATAAAAAATAGTGACACATTCACAAATAAATTGTGAATAATAATTGACAGAAGGTTATTGTATTACAGTCACTGTCACAGTGATCAGGGTTTCCCTTTCCATCTATGTTGTACTGCTTTGGCAAGACCACTGTTATCTCAGAGAGGTGCTGATAAGCCCAAAGCTCTGGCAGTGTTATGTGGATTCTCCTGAAGCTCTACCATAAAAAATGGATTTAATGGATTCTTCCACGTAATTTTTAAATGCTGAAATATTTTCTGTAAACACAATGCTGGTAGAATGCGCTTTTCCTTTCCTCAGAAGTAGCATTTAGACTTTAGACTCCATCTTACTCAAAATCACTGTATCATTTGACGAACAATGAAAAAAACATCTATAAAACTAGGTTGTGCATAAGGAGGGATAATTATCTCTGGTAAAAAAAAAAATGTAATTGTGAACACATGCTCTTCATTACTTTCCATGTCATCACAAAACTCCTTCTGAAGTCTGAAGAATGATATTAGACAGACATATAAATACATTATTGGGTCAACATTCATTCCATTATTTTAATTTTATCAGCGAATTTATACTGACTGTAATATTTTATCCTTCATTTTTCCTCCTCTCCCCACTCTGTGATGAAATCATTTTTCACACCGTGTGCAGTAACACTTTTACAACACTAATTAGGACTACTGAAAAGGACAAAATTGATTTGGTCTCGGTGTACCTATGGTCGAATATCAGTAGCCAGCAGTGCATCTTGTGATAATAGCTCAGTCCAGCCTCGCTGATCTTCTTGCTTTCTCCATCTGGCAGAATCCTAGGCCATGACATGGAGGACGACATCTTCTTGTAACTGTCACAGGTGATTTAAGGACTTTCCTTACCGTTAAATCTCGGAATGTTTTCAGGAAACTGATCTCAAACATCATCTGCTCTTCAGTAACTGCCTTCAGTGAAATTTCTAATGATAAGGGCAGCTTTTTCCTTCGTTTTATCTCTTTCCCAGTTGACTTTCAAATTACTGAAACAATAGGTTGTGGGCAACCAAGTTGTTACTGTTGTGGTACTGTCAGTACTGGTAATAATGAATACATGGTGGCAGTGACGTCAAGGTTTGGGAGTGAATGAAAAGGGAGTGATTAGATAGAGAAGAGAGAGACCTGAGGGAACATATTAGTTCAAGCAGATTAAAATAAACCTACACCAGGTTGTAGAACCGTCTTATAAGCAATTAACATGACAACTATGACAATGAATTTCAACTGAATAATGGTCTTAGATCTGAAATGCAACTGTCAGTGAGCTCCAGGTAAAAGCCCTGCCCACTGCTTATCGAGTAAACACATTAGCCCTCATGATATCGTAATAGTAGTTAGCAGAGCATTTGAAAGCCATGAGAGCATGTCTGTTTGAGGTTTAATTGATGAAGCACAAAGCCAAAGCTGAAACTGCTGAGTGACACACTCAGGAAGATCCATCCGTGCCATGTATGGACTCACAGGAAAGGTAGATGGTTGTCATTATATTTGATTTTTTTTTTCTTTTTGCCTGAATGAGTTGTAATTATAATTTTTATTAGATTGCTTTAAGCCACAAAGAAACAAAAGGTTTTTTTTTGTTTTTTGTTTTTTAAAGAAAATCTTATAAAACGTCTTTTATGTTTTTATTGTCTTTTAAAGCAGGTCATAAAACACTTTGCTGGGAGCTGATTCAGGGGAAGGTCAGTGATTGTTATATCGTGTAGGTGTTATATACATGAAGATTAGATTTGGTCAATCAATAATCACTCTTACACGTCAGCTGAATCGTTTAATCTTTCATGTACAGGAATCAAATGAATACATGATGGAGATGGGAGACGGGTTACATTAACTGTACCTATGATCATCTCTCATGACAAATTACATAAAAGTAAGCTACTGTTGCCAGTGGCATTGGTGAGGGGTTGAAAATTTGATATGGGGTTGAAAGTGGTTGCTGCTTTGTGATTAGCATGTGCTAAGTCAGTGTGTAAGTACTGATATCTGTATCTGTCTGCTGTTGTCCTATAATAAGACACAGAAGGGGAAGAAAAGTGACTCTGTACATATAAAATAAACCTTATCTGCAACTGAAGGCACTTTGTTTTCATTTACACACTTTGATATACTGTATTGTATGTAAGACTGACACTTTCTGCACTATCTCATCAGTTTAAATCGAGTATAAGATCGCATACAGCATACATCAAATATAAAGACATTTCTGCTACAGTTTCATTTAAAAAATACAGATAAAATAGCTTAAGGGTGTTTTTAGTATGGTTCATGCACAAACCTAATATGTTTTTGGAAATAGGAATTTCGTTGAATAGCAGTGGAGCACTAGCAGAGGTTGCTTTCCAAACTCTGGAAAGCTGCTCCAGACGGGTCCTGTGGCCAGTCACAATGAATGTTTAATGTAATGTAAATCTCTGTGATCGCACACACACTGTGAACAGTGAGTAGTGAATTTGTCCTCTGCACTTCACCCATCCAACACACCAGTAGTGAACACACACACCAGACACAGGAGCAGTGGGCAGCATTCCTTGCGCCCGGGGGGCTCTGGGGTTAAGTGCCTTGCCCAAGGGCACACATGGATGTTGGTTCTGGGAATCGACCGGCAACCCTCCGGTCACGAGCCCGGTTCTCTAAACCACACGTGTTCTCGTGTTAGTTATCGGTATCAAATATGAGAAGGAGCTGAGGGTATCTTGAAGTGGGTATCTAAAGGAATCATGTCTTGAGGGTATCTGAAGGAATTATGTGTTGAAGACAATGTTTGGCCAAATGTAAAGTAGATTCAAAAGTAACATAAACTCAAATGTAACATATACTCAAAGGTAACATAGACTCAAACATATACTCAAAGGTAACATAGCCTCAAATGTAACATAGACTCAAACATATACTCAAAGGTAACATAGCCTCAAATGTAACATAGACTGAAACGTATACTCAAAGGTGACATAGACTCAAATGTAACATTGACTCAAACATATACTCAAAGGTAACATAGACTCAAATGTAACATAGACTCAAACATATACTCAAAGGTAACATAGACTCAAATGTAACATAGACTCAAACATATACTCAAAGGTGACATAGACTCAAACATTTACTCAAAGGTAACATAGACTCATCGCTCAGTCTCTCTGTAACCATAAAACACATATAAAACCAAGAGGAAGTGACTTGTGGGATCTCATCTTCTCTGCCATGTTGCTGCTCCATAACGAAGAATTTATAGCGTTGCTTGTCTGACCAATTTCCAAACACACTTTCACACTCGTGTAGCATCTGCAGTGTAAAGTGAGAATAGCACTAAAAGGACACAGCATGCTTGTGTTTGGATGTATGGTGCAATATTGACAAGTGGCACAGCAAATGGATCTTATGTAAGTAAGGAGTGAAGTGAGGACAGTGTTTATGTATAGAGCAACTGATAGGATGTGATTCTACCAAGACAGTTACAATCTATAGATAAGTTTGTAAACATTTGTAAAGAGGCCACAGAGTAGTAGAAAACCACCTGACTTGAACACACAATAGCGCTTCATTAACAAACTTAAAACCACGTGAACAGAAGAATGAGGTAAGAGTACAGCATAAAGCTTGTAAAAACTATGGTTCTACTAAAGAATGATGCCTTTCTCTGTCTTGTTTTGGTGTGGAAAATGCTCTCTCCTCTGCACAGGCATCAGCCTCAGTCCAGACCCTCTACCCTACGTCATTAGTCACAGGCCTCTAAAAGCTCATCTAGAAGCCTAGACACTGTGCAGCAGTTATTACTTTGGCAAACCAGGTGGTACTGCCCAAAATAATGTAAACATTGTGCGTGTAAATATACTAAATAGAAAATTAACTTAAAAATTTAGAAATTAAATGTTTTTGGTTGTTGTTGGTGCCCCCACCCCCCAATGGTCTACATAGCACACCCAGACTTTAAGGCTTTACAGTTACAGTGAGGAATTATTTAACATTTTTACAGTAGAGCTATTTTCTCCTCAAGAGTATGCCGGTGAACCACTACGGAATTGGGGTTATAAAGGCACGTATCAGCTTTTCAGAATCAGCTCAAGATAGCACGAGGAAAATCTAGGCCAGTCTACTCTGAACCTAAGGTTAACAACTCGTTGTCGGTTATCACACAACTTTCACACATCACATACAAAATGGGTTTAAACATTAAATCAGGAATATAATAGTCCTAGCAGATGAGGACACAGAAGACTTTAAATTCATTAAGATGGCATTACTACTTCTATGTCAAGTTTTTAAAAGATATATTGCTTTGGCACTGTCAAAGGGAAAACTAGACAGGGCAAGGAAAGCAAACCTTCATATAAGGTTAATATTGGTTCATATTTCCTCTGGGAAATCTGACATGTCTTAGGAATCCCACAAGCTGAGATACACAGTGAAGACAAGGAAAAATTATGTTTTTGTCTTTGCTGTGTTTGTATCCAACCATGTGGTCTCCCACTTTGCTTTTATGTTTTTTGTTTGTTTGTTTGTTTGTTTTAATCACAGCCCTCCTGTCAAATCAGAAGCAGTTGTGCTAAAGCACTATGCTCACCTCACACAGCAATCATCAGAGGAATATGAAGGAGTGAGGTCTTTTAACAGGAGTTCTTTCTCACTTCTTATTGTGTCTCTACTGCTGTGATAGCTGTCGAAAGAGCCAGACCTGATCTCTGAGCCTTTCAAAGCATGATGGCTTTAACTGTCAAAATGTCTTGTCAGCAGCTGACTGGGTCTGGCTTCCAGCCTGTGCTGATTTTCAGCCATTCTACTGTAAAAGAGTACCTCAAAACCAGATATGGAATCCTAATCTACCAGCATTTTTGAGCAGTGCACTACATTAGTGTTCATAACATTTGGAGATACTGTTGATTCATGGTTGTCCCTCAGAGTCATCACACGCATGTTATAGTTTTTGTTTCTTATAGCCTTGATGCTCACGCCAGTGTGAACCAGTGTTTCAAAAAAAAGGGACACATTGTATTGAGTCTAAATTGAATCATAATATCTAAAAAAAAAGTAAAAGACAATAGACCATTACTTTTTGCATGTTTGTCCTTCACTTTAAGAATTCTCATAAAAAAAATTATAATTCTGAACACCATAAAGCATTTTTGTTTTTCTTTTATTATAAATGAACATATCTCTAATGTAGTGAGTTTTTAAAAGGTAACCTCTACTTCAGCAGTATGACCATTTGTAAGGATAAGGGTTTTTCCTCTACTTAGGTGGCCACATGCCATTGGGGATGCCAGCAAGTGTTCACAGATATCCACAGAGCTCCTGTCCATAAAGACCAACAGTAAAGTACTCCTTAAAGTGGACAAACTTGAAAGGCCTTTTTCATTCACTGCACAATAAAATCATTTAGTAAGATTTAGTTTTATTTAGTAATATTCAATAAAATGATTGGCTAAAACAAGTCCAACATAATAATAATAATAATAATAATAATAATATTTATTTAGAGCCCAATATCACTATTTATAGTCTCAAAGGGCTTTACATGTCTATAAAAAAGTCAAATCAAAATTATATCATGCATAAGTTCGAGAAAATAGATAAGTCTTTAGTTTTGTTTTAAAGGAATTGAGAGAGTTTGCCTCTCTAACTTCTTTAGGTAAACCATTCCATACATAACATGTGTGTATTAAGCAAAATAAAACCAATTTGTCATACGTAAATGCAGTAAAACTGTGTCAATCCATTTTCTTATGTCATTAAACTAGAAATCAGGCAGAACTGCTTTGGCAATTGCTGTATGAATTTACAGTTTGACAAATCCTGTATATGAATTTTTATTGGGTATAAACTGATGAGGCAGGGAGCCAAGATGGTGTCGTTGTAACAAACAGTCTAAAGGTCAAAACGAAAGAAAGAAAGAAAGAAAGAAAGAATGTTAATGTAAATCTCTGTGATTGCACACACACACTGAACAGTGAGCACTGAATTTTTCCTCTGCATTTAACCCATCCAACACACCAGTAGTGAACACACACACCAGACGCAGGAGCAGTGGGCAGCATTCCTTACCTCCGGGGAGCATTGGGGTTAAGTGCCTTGCCCAAGGGCACACAGCCATGGATGTTGGTTCTGGGAATCAAACCGGCAGGAGCCTGGTTCTCTAACCTTTAGGCCACGGCTGCCCAAGAAAGAAAGAGAGAAAGTTTCTAGCAAGTGGATTATGCTCTTGTGTGGATAGGTGGAAAGCCACATAAGATTACGTATGAAGGCCTCAGTACCAAAGTATTTTCAGCACAAAAAAGCAACCATTTCCAACTCCTCATTAATGTCCTGAGTGGTATGTATACTCATAATGCTGGTTATGAAGTCTGGTTATGGAAGCATTTTATGTAATGTACCATCATCACGTATAACTGTGATGCAAAAACAAGGAAGGTAATCAGTAAACTCTGAGGCTATCATTGATTAACCAAATCCAATCTTCATGAATTATTTCACATCACATAAACATTTATTACAAGTTATACAAGCACTGACTTGCTTTGAACCCTCCCAGCAGAACAGTAATACAAATAGTAGAATTTGGATAACAGTCCTGAAGGCCTTCAAATACACTTTTATTATCAACCATTTTTAAATGAACTAAGATAAAGTCAAACTATTGTAAATAACTCACAAATCATTTCAAATGCTAAGTGAGCATGTGTTATCAGTCTTGTGTAAACACCACACGCGTGTCTCATATTAGTCACAACGTAAGGTTTGTTTACAGTCTGATCCAGAACTTTGTGTGTGGTTGCCCCTCTGCCCTGGAGAATCATGATTTGATTCTGAAGGCCTTGAAGACAAGGTTTGGCCAAACAGTAACACACACTCCCGCTTAGTAGCCCCATAACCATGGAATACATAGACAGACAACAGAAAGAGACAATTAACTCATCTTTTCTGACACAACGCTGCCCTCAAAACAATGAATTGGTAGGTTTGATTGTCTGACCAAATGTCAAACACATGGTCTCACATCTGTATAATCATCAGCTGTGTAAAGTGAGTATAGCTATTTAAGTGTACAGTATGTTTGTGTTGGGATGGAGGGGAAAATATTTAGACAAAAAAATGCGCATTACTTGGGTATAAGTCTAGAGTTAAGTCTAGAATATCTGTACAGAGACCACATAGCTAGATAAAAACATGGCAACACAAATTAGAGGCTAATGTCTTGCTTGTGTTTCTGATAACTTTTCTGATTAGTTATGAAAAAAAACCCCTCAAATGTCTAAAAAAATCTTGTTTTTACTAAACTAATAAATTTAATGAATGAATATACTAATTGATTTATGACCATTCTGCTTTAAATCAGAACAAAAATGTTTATGGTGTTTTATTTGAGCTTTTCTGAGGAATAATGCCTATAATATTACTGATGAAATTACAGTAAAAGTATAACAAAAAACCTTGCTGATGATCTGTTATCTGTTGAAACCAAGTAAGGGTCACATCACACAGATCGCAGTTTTCAATTGCAGACATGGACGGATCTAAAGTGTCCTTTTAAAACACTTATAAAGTGTGTGTGTGTGTGCAATCACGGAGACTTAACTTAAAGAGAGAAAATGAACATGTCAGTTCCCTGGCAAAAACTGGACCCCACAAATCTCACAGGATCATAGGTATACAACTGGCTGCTGATATTCAACCACAGGCACACGGAAAACAAATTGTTTTGTCCTATCCTAGTTATGATGTTTATTTAGGAAGAGTATAAGGCCACCTAGAGAGAAAAAATACAATTGTATTTTGAGATTTAACTCAAACTTTTGCTTTAATTCTCGAAATTTCCAGTTTAATCATCTCAATGATTAAATAACCTTAATCTTTAATTGCCTTTTGACATAGACTTTATTCTCAAAATAAAATTTCGGCTTTATTCTCGGACTTTGGCTTTAAACTTGGAATTCTCTGTTTATTCTCGAAATTTCTGGTTTAATCTTGACATTCAGTTCCACCATTGTTCTTGAAATTTTGAGTTAAATCTCAAGGTTGACCTCTACATTAAAGCTGATATTTTGAGAATAAAAGTGAAATCTGTCATCTCAAAGGGCAGATCTTACCTCAGTCCCAATAAAACAAAAGATACAGTGTGTCTTCTGGACAGCAGCTGATCTAACCTACTTTAAAACGCGTGCACACAAAGAATAAAATGCTGAATGCTCTCCAGTACAATGACCCCAAATAAATACTTGTGTAAGCAGCATGTATGGGGAGAGAGAGGATGCCCGTCATGATGGGACATATCTATATATATATATAGTTGGTTTTGCCCCATTTTACCACTCGGGGGCGCTGTAGTAAGAAAAAGCATGGTTTTGCTCATTACATTTCATATCTGTGGTCGAAAATCATCCTACCTGTTGTATCCCATTCAATTATTTTGTCATTCAATCAGGACAAAAAAAAAGGCCAGGCAAACACCACCTACAGGAGTCTACAGCCACATAACAAAGAGAGAAAAAACAAAAACACATAGAGCACACACAACTGTGCAGGAAGACAACAAGTAAGTCTGTCACAGTTGCCCTTGGCCTTGATTTTAAACTGTTTCTATTTAAAAACTACTACCTCTCAAAAGGAAAGGCCTCGGGTTCTTTGAGACGTAAACTGAGATGTAAATCTTGTTTTGGCCAGTGAGTGTGCTTTTAATGTCACACCACTTTTCCCTTCCTGATCCAACTTTTCCTCATCTCACTTAAAGGTCATGACTTTCAACACCATTTCTCAAAGTATGGTTTTCTATTTCAGAGACTGATACACCTATGACTGACCTCTGATCTGTTTAATCTGTCCTAACTGATCTGTTAAAACTGTCATATTGCTTTATGGACTAATCTGTTAAGAGATTCACTTAAAAGCATCTTTTAGCAAAAACACCAATGACTCATTAAAATTGATATGAAATGTAAAATCCCTCTGAAGTGGGGTTTAGTGACTGCAGAACACGAGTCCTTTTTTCACCCATCTACAGACCTGATCATTTTAGTAGTGGATATTGAGTGTGTTTTCAATATAAAGGACTTTAAAATTGAATTAGCATTAAATTTAGCTTAGTGAGACCATCCCTAGTGTTTTTTCTCATGCTGTAGCAAGGTGGTGGACCTTAGATTTGTGCCAGGTCAGCCTTAATCTCATTGTGTAAGGTGGTTGTAAAACATATCGTAGTAACCATCCCTATGTGGCTATCAATTTTCAGTCATCTAAATATATTTGAAAGTTGTGGCTGCATGTTTGTGCTGTGTATCATTTTATGATTTAGGCCTAATTTAAGTCATTTTTGATGACTTAAATTAGGCTGGTTTGATGACTTAGGCTGGTTTGATGACTTAAATTAGGCTGGTTTGTTTTTTACTGTCTATTTTTAATAGCGCATTTGTAACGGTAAAATGATTTGGCCCTCATTATCAAAGCAAGATTACAGACAGGCATGGCTGACACAAAGTCCATTATACAGGTGCTCTCCAGAACTTACCAGCAGAGATTATACAGAGAAACTGGTACTCTAGCTGATAATGGAGGGAAGTGCACAGAAACAAGTAGTTGGTCACGAGGATATCCACAGGGTATTATCATATGCTGCACTGTACCCAGATAGAATAGGTGATGGGAGTATGACACCATGACTAGTAGAGAAACATCTTGCCATGCTGGAGCTGTCAATAATTTCCAGAGGGAGGAGTGAACCAGTTTTCTGAGTGCAGCAAGAAAATATAACATCAGAACATCACACAATTCAGCAGAGAAAACTGGGGGCAAGTGACATAGGCATCAGGCAAGACTTTTCACCTCTGACAGTGTCACAGCGGAGTGGTGCAGGACCCAAGCACAAGACACAAAGATGGTGGTGACAAAAAAGGAGGACTTTACTTACAAAATGAAGATAAATAAACAGGTGCAAACAGGAACAAAAGCCAGTAACAAAAAGGTGCAGCCTAACAGCACGTATACAAACACAAACAACGATAGACAAAGGACAAGGCAAACACAAGGGCTTAAATACAGAGGGAGAACTAAACAGGGCAAAACAGGATTGGTTCAAAGTAACGAGGTTAATAAATGGGACAAACAGGATCAGGTAAGGGGCGGAGACAGACACAGAACAGGAGCACAAAGACATATCAAAACAAGAGTCCAAAATGAGGTGCAGGCTGTGACAGACAGTTAACAATGAGCTTTACATTCTCCATCATCCATAAACAGATTTGGTTCAGTTTGCAGAGCTGGACAAACACAGTCTCATTGGTCAATATAAGAGAGGACAGATCAACTGTATTACTTCAGAAACAACAGGTTCATAAAAAAGGGGCAAAGGAGATCCAACATGAATGAAACCGTACAGTGTGAGTGATGAAAAAGACAGAAATGTTCTCATAACCTGAAATAGGCCTAATACAAAAGCAGAGACGGATAATACAAAACATGGGGAAATTGAGAGGGTAGATGCGAGAGGTCGTGAACAATGCTAGGTTTTCAGTGGTATTACATACAAATAAGAGACACAGTAAAAAGGTGTCAACATGAGCAGTCTCTCATTGGATATATTACAGCAATCCAGAATGTAATTTTCAGTTAATGTCATTTTATACTTATATCTCATTTTATGTGAGGACTGGATTACAATCAGCAGAAGTGAAGCTTGGGGATTTGAATTCACATATCAGGAGTATGAGTCACCTCAGGTAGCTTCACAGTGGGCATCGCGTTGGCTCCGTGGTTAGCACTGTTGCCTCACAGCAAGAAGGCCCTGGGTTCAAATCCCTGCGGTCCTAGGAGTCCTTTCTGTGTGGAGTTTGCATGTTCTCCCCATGTTTGTGTGGCTTTCCACCGGGTGCCCTGGTTTCCTCCCACCACAAAGACATGCATGCTAGGATTAGTGCTCCTGACAGCATCCTTGACCAAGCCACTGACAAAAAGACCTTGTCTTCTTTATAGATATTTGACATTATTTATGAATTTATTTATATTTGTGCATACTTACCATTTGTCTAGGTTAAGTACATTTAAGGGGGATCAGTTGATCAAACACAGAGAACTCGGGACTTACCTTTTGAGGCTCATTAACGGTCACTGTTACATATAGAACACAGGGACCAGTCGACAGAGTGGCGAATGCTGATGTAAGATCTCTCATCAAGCATACACGCGCTTTCTTTCTGTTTCAAAAGAAAATACATTCAGCGATGAAACACATCAAATAAACGCATTCAGTGATGAAAGGTATATAACTGTATAACTACCACATGCACTCTGCTGAACTGAAAGGAAATCTACCATGTAGCTACATACCTATTACATACAGCACACAAACACAGGCACAGCTGACAGTGAAGTGACTGGCAATGTTATATATCTGCACATGCACAAAATAAAACATGAACTTTAGTCCTCAAGAAAAGCCCGATACATACAACTGTATTTCCAATGGAGCAATGTGTGAAAGGACTAGGGTTTAATTGACGGAATGTTCGCTTAATGAACATAATGGACCTCCAAGGCCATATCGCACATTGTGTTCACTAAACATCCATAGAACATATCTACGTCAACCAATAACACTCAAGAATCACCATGGGCTCCAGGTTACTGTCTAATGAAACGTACTTTAGGACACGATTTAAGATAAACATTTTTTTTTTTTTTGAAAACAGTGAAATGTAGGATATGATATTGCAAAGTGTGACTTACGTCTCAGCATGCGTGCTGGAGCAATCCTGTATTCTACCATTTACAAATTTCTATAATTATCTATTGGTTGACAAGAGTCTGTTTTCTGTTATTGTATTGGGTGGAGTGTCTGCCTTTCATTCACTGTCATTGCTGCCGGGAAGGTTCAGGGGGCGTGGCCAGAGATGACGGTTCGTTTGGTGGATCCGCTCGGAATAAACTCCACATTATGACACAGCCGGACTTACTGGTATTAATTGTATTAATTATATATTATATATGATGTCAGAAGCCCCGTGAGTATGTGGAGCTAAGCAAACTTGGTCGGACATATTGTTGGGGCAGCTCATTGATGGTGAAGGAGGTGACAGCGGAAAAGACAGCGGAATGACTGACGAATGTGCAGGCAAGGAGGCAGCAGCAGTTGCAAAGAGAGCAGCTTTGCCAAGTGCTAGCGCTACATCAGAACGGAGGCTCTGAAAACAAGCGACCCAAGGCTGAAATCCACAGCATCCCTGAAGTGCTGGTGACTGACAACGGGCCACGTTCTCCGGGATTGCCTTTGCAGCGTTTGCAGAGTCATGTGGCTTCTGTCATATCACAAGCAGCCCAAAATTCTCCCAGAATACCGACAAAGCTGAACGTGCAGTCAAAACTATGAAAGAACTCCTCAGGAAAGCAACAGACCCCTACTTTGCTCTGCTTGCACACATGCTGGACGAGTACAGCCCAGCCCAACTCCTCATGGGGAGACTTTGCATGACTGTGCCAACAATTCCAGTGTTACTGGACCCTGCTCTTCCTGATGGTGAAGCTGTTGCCCTGAAGGAAAGGGCAAGGAGAACGATGGATGCACAGCACCACAACAGGTGCCATTGTACATGAGCCCTCAGTGAGCTACCACCAGGAAAACAAGTGTAGGTGACAGACCATAGAGCACCCGGAACAGTGATCAGCAGCCACACCACTCCACGTTCCTACCTCGTGGATGGGCCCCATGGAACAGTTAGACGCAACCGCCATCATCTGATACCCATGCGGGTGTCTCCAGAGCAGTGCCGTGGAGGGGTGCAGGAACAACCCTCAGATGTTGTTCCAGAACAGAGTTCTGCAGAACCACTAAAGCAGATGGTTCCTGATCTGCCATCTACTCCTAGAACAAGGTCTGGGAGAGCTGTGGTGAGACTAACAAGGTTGGACCTGTAAACACACACACACACAAGAGAGAGAGAGTGTCATGTTAACTGAAAAAAAAGGGGAAAAAATGTGATCGAATGTTACTTGTATGGAACTTTTACTTAATTGTGTTAAAAATGGAATCTATAATTTTGTTAAGAAATGAAAATGGTAGAAAGTGTTAAAATCCAAGTTTACATATGATAAGCATTATGTGTTAAGTTATGTTTACACTATTAGATGTTCAGTTTAAAATAAGTGTTTGTTGATGTTTAGACAGGGACAGACCTTCCAGCAAAGAGGCAGAGTAATCCTCTAAGGTCTGATGAATCAATGGCAGTCTACCCATTGATTCTAGAAATGGGAAGGTGTTGTTGTAATGATATGTTGCAATATAACCAGTGTGATCAGTCATCTGTCAAAGGAAGCCAGGTCAGAGAATGTTGAGCTTTGGTTCTCATACGACAGAGCAGACCCCAAACACATGAGTCAACACTGGAGATACGCAGGCACTGCCCATCTGATGTGCTGGGCTACAAGCATTGGCAAACAGATCACGGCATGCCCACCATACGCACCATATACAAGATTGTGGTCACTCAGTATGACCCACTGGGTTATATAATCTCGTTCACAACCAGAGCCAAGGTAGTTGTCCCGCAATTGTGGAACAAACAAAGAGATTGGGATGATCTCCCTCCCATCTTCATTTATTCAAGCCTCCATTATATTCTGCCGGCACAGACTGCTTTGGACCATTTGAAATTAAAGGAGGACGGCGCAATGAAAAGAGATGGGGAATTATTTTCAAGCGTCTAGCCACTAGAGCTGTACACTTGGACCTTCTAGCCAGCATGAACACTCTACTCACTCATTCTTAATGGCCCTTTGATGGTTCATTGCATGCCGAGGGACTCCCACAGAGCTTTACACAGATCAGGTCACTAATTTCCGAGGAGAGAAGGAACTAGGAGAAGCCTTTGCAGACCTTAGTTCTGACCTCCAACAGCAGCTGGCCAAAGTGAAAGTAGACTTCCACTTCAGTCCACCCTCAGCGCCACATTTTGGGGAGGCATGGGAATGACAGATCGTTTCCGTAAAGGCAGCCCTTCAGACCACACTGTGCGCGCAGCCCGTTAGTGAGGAACTCTTGTGAATGGAAGGCATCAATAAGACCGTGTACACAAACTTTAAAACTGTTCCCCTGCTGCTGCAGTGGTTCTTTGTTAAAAGCTTTTTGATGACTTCTGCCATTGATCCATACTGAGCATTGCCTTTGTCCTTCTCCCTCCCACCAGCCATTCCCTCCCACCTACTGAGTGTTCTTTTATACGTTTGGTGCACAAAATTAAGAGGATTGTACAAAAGTAAGAGGATTGTGGAGATATTTTCAGATTTGATTTACCCACTTTAGCAGCTCAGCAGGAGACCAAACAGGAACAGGAAGTGTGATCAATTCTGACGTTAAACTGACTCTGAAGCGGCATGGGACAGCGTAAAAATTCACAGAGTTATTTTAAGTTCCTGATGTTTCTTCAGCTGTATGGACTCAGCCGCAGTGGCCACCCTTCTGTAACTGAACATGTAATGAGGCCTTAATAGGACACATGATTGACCACTGATGAAAACCTAACAGTTTCTTGAGAAGTTGTCCTGGACAACCAGGACAGAGAGGTACTGATTTTGTATACTGAAATTATAAGTGCTAATGATTCTCTCCAACCTCAGATTCCATATAAATCAGTGACCTTTCTGTTACATTTCTGCCAACAATAAACGAACATGTTGTCTGACCAAATGTCAAATGTGTAGCATCACAGTTGCATAACTGTGTACTCTAAACTGTGCCAAGTTTATATAACTTCATGTCCATCTGATAATATTTGATCCCAACAAGACAGGATGGTCTGCTTATAAAAGCAAATCTAAGCAAAGTGGAGTTCTGTCAATAAAACAGTAAGTATATGTTCAGAGGACACAGGGTAATTATGATTTAATGTCCAATAACACGACAGGCACGTAAAACAAATAAGGAATAATAATTGACAGAAGGTTATTGTATTACATTCACTGTCAGAGTATTCAGGGTTTTCCTCCTTTCATCTGTGTTGTATTGCTTTAGCAAGGACACTGTTATCTCAGGTAGGTGCTGATAAGCCCAAAGCTTTGGCAGTGTTACAGGGATTCTCCTGAAGCTCTTCCAAAAAAAATGTTTAATGCATTCCTCCACATAATTCTTAAATGCTAAAAATATTTCCTGTCTGCACAATGCTGGTAGAATGCACTTTTCCTTTCCTCAGGCCTCTAGATGAGCTTCTAGAAGGCTCTGACAAATGATGTAGGGTAGAGTGTCTGGACTGAGGCTGATATCTGTGTGCAGAGGAGATGCATTTCCTTTATCAAGGCAGGACAGAGAAAAGTGTCATTATTGTTATGGAACCACAGTTTATACAAGCCTTTTTCTCAAGCCTGAGCTTATGCAACTGTTCACATGGTTTTAAATTTATTAATGAAGTGCATTAAGCATCTTTAATTAAGGTTAAAAATGTTTGAGGAGGAATATCTGTCTTTAATTACAGAATACAGATTTTCTTGTATAACTGGATCTGCATTCATGTCACTGTTGAAATTGTTAATTTATTGTACTATTCTCCTGTTTAGTGTTCACGTAATTATCTGAATTTGGCACTTTTGACATTTTCATTAATGATAAAAAAAATGTCTAAAAAACTATGTTGTGCATGAGAAAGGACAATTATCTCTAACAAGAAAAGAATTATTAATAAAGTGTATTGTTACAAGCTCTGCTATACTTTCTCTGCCATAGCAAAGCTCTTTGAAGTCTGAGAAATTTCCTGCTGTTTGGTATATATTATTGGATCAACATTCATTTCATCGTTTTAATTTTGTCAGTAATTGGATACTGACTACGATATTACATCCTTGATTTTTCCTCTTTTCTTCATCTAGTGGTGAATTTTTTTTTCACACGTAGTGAATGAAGACCATAACCCTGACATGACAAAAGGATTTTTAAAGGTGTTGTAAAACTTTATTGCCCAGACCAGCCATGAGAGCATGTCTGTATGAGGTTTACTTGATGACGCACAAAGCCAATGCTAAAACTGCTGTGTCATTGAGGAAAATCTATCAGTGCTGTAAGTGTATAGCCCTTCAGACTCACTCCATCCATATATAAGTGTGTTGTAATGGCACTATTTTATAAGAGCGCAGAGCACATTGATAAGTTGTGTGACGTGTCATGTAAGTAATGAGTTCCAGTCTAGTGAGGAGTAACGTTTTTTTCTATTCAGTTAATGCGCCGGGTTGTTAATCAATAAATTCTCAAATCTAAAAGACATCGGAGGTTTATCTGAAGGAAAGGAAGGATGTAGCCATTATATTTAATATTTTTTTTTTTGCCTAATCAGAATTGTCATAAAACACTTTGCCGGCGACTGATTCAGGGGAAGGTCAGTGATTGTTATATGGTGTAGGTGTTTTATACATAAAGATTAGATTTGGTCAATCAATAATCACTCTTACACGTCAGCAAAATCATTTAATCTTTCATGTACAGGGATCAAATGAATACATGATGGAGACAGGTTACATGAACTGTACCTGTGACCAGCTTGCATGACAAATTATATAAGGGTAAGCTAGTTTTGCCAGTGACATTGATGAGGGGTTGAAAATGGTTGCTGGTTTTGTGATTAGCATGTGCTAAGTCAGTGTATAAGTACTAGTACCTGCATCTGTCTGCTGTTGTCCTGTAATAAGACGTGATAGGGGTTGAAAAGTGACTGTACATATAAAATCAGCATTATCACCATTCTACTAAAAGCACTTTGTTCTCATCTATACGCTTTGATATACTGTATGTAAATCTGACACTTTTTCAGATCTTTATCCCATCAGTTTAAATCAAACATAATGTCACATAGAGCTTTTGTCAAACACAGCAAATATAAACACAGCTCTGCTAAAATTTAAATTAAAAGATACAGAGAAAAAATAGTTTAAGGGTGTTTTTGTTATGGTTCATACACAAACCTGACCTGTTTTGGGAAACAGGAATTTCGTTGAACAGCAGCAAAGCAGTAGCAAAGGGTGCTTTCCAGACTCCGTCAGCTGCCCCAGAAGGGTCCTGTAGTCAGTCCCTGTTTCCACATGTGAGTCATGGGTGACATATGTGTGAGGGAGCTGATGGTATCTTGAATCCCACCTGCTCTGAAGGAATCATTCTTGTTCTGGAGGCTTTAAAGACAGAAACTGTCCAACAGATAACACATACTCCTGCTCAGTCTCTCTGTAACCATATGAAACATAGAAAAACAACAGGAAGTGTCAAAGAACTTCTCTTTGGGACCTCATTTTCTCTGTCATGTTGCTGCCCCATGACAGTTTATGAGAATTCATAGCTTTGTTTGTCTGACCAAATGTTAAACAGACTCTCACAGTCATGTGGCATCTGAGGTGAAAAGTGAGAATAGCAGTAAAAGGATACAGCACGCTTGTGTTTGGGTGTGTGGTGCAATATTGATAAGCTCCACATGAAGTTGGCCTTTTTCAAGCAAGAGGTTAGGTGAGGACAGTGTTTATGTAAAGAGCAACTGATAATAGCTGATTACAGGACGTTCGGGTAAAAAACTGAATGGGAGTAAAACAATGACAATCTATAGATAAATTTGTAAACATTTGTACAGAGGCCATAGAGCAGTAGAAAACCACCTGACCTGAACACATTTTTTTAATGGAAAAAGGAAACACATTGGTATACTAAAATATTCATAAAATTTGTAATAGTCGAACGTCATAAAATATCTAACCAATGAAACCTATCCTAAAACAAGTAAATAAAGTGACTAATTAAATGTGGGTTTTATGAAATCGGCATAAAAATATTATTTCATCGGATAAATCAAGGATAAAATATTGAAGTCAAGCAATTTATTTAAGTAGCTAAAATTTCAACAGTGATGTGAATACAAATCTAGAAATACAAGCAAATCTGCTCTGTATTGGTCCAGATAGCTGTCCCTGTTCATATACAGTCTGTTTTTTTATCGACTGTGCAAACTGTGCAGCCTCAGTCCAGACACTCTACCCTATATTAAAAAAAAATGTATATCGTTATGAACTTTGGTACTGCTGAAGTACACTTTATGTTTAAAAATTCACCACATTAGAGATATGCTTATTTAAAGGAAAAGGAAAAAACCCCCACATAAAACACTGCACAAAATTAATCTTACGTTTTTATGAGAATTATTAAAGTGAACAATAAACACGCAAAAAGAAATTGTTGTATTCTTTTTGACTTCATTTTTAGGAAACGTCAATGGAATATGAAGGTTTGAGGTCTTTTATCATGACTTCTTTCTTGCTTCTTATTGTCAGGGGCGCCGCTAGAAATTTTGGGCTCCATGAAAAAATATAATATTGGGCCCCCCAAACCTTAGCAGTGTTATTAATCGTGTTCTATGAGGGTCCTCTGTCGGTGCTGTGCCTTTGTAATCGTCCTAACCTCATGCTCGTGGTAGCCTGGACAAATAAAGTTCTTGAATCTTGAATCTGACTTGAAAAGGTGAAATCTGACACATTTTACTGAATCTAAATACAGTCATGTCCTAAAAATGAAGTCAAAAAAACGTAAGGCTAATTTTGTATAGTGTTTTATGGTTATTTTTTTCCTTTTCCTTTAAATGAGCATATCTCTAATGTGGTGAATTATTAAACATACATTGTACTTCAGCAGTATCAAAGTTCATAAGGATAAACATTATGTGTGTGTGTGTGTGTGTGTTTTTTCTTTTTCAGATAGGCATATGTCACTGGGGATACAAACAAATGTTAATGGGTATCCTTGGACCTCCTATCTGTAAAGACTGATAGTGAAGTACCCCTTAAAGGTGACAAACCTGTATAATAACTGTATAATAACATTATTTGCCAGAACAACTTCAATATGTGTGCATTAAACAAAATAAAACAACTTAACAAAAGCAAACCTCACATTATCTCCTTGTCATTTTTATCCAAAATGTGTATTGAATGCACTAAAACAACTTTGATCTATTTTCTTGTATCATTAAAATGGAAATGAGGTGTTACGAGCAGCGCACTGTGTGTTTTATTTGTGTGTGTCTCGTTTTGTCTGCGTCTTGTTTTTTCTCCCTCTCCCCTCTCCGCTTTCCTGACGCAGGTACCCAGCTGTGGCGCGAACCGCTGGCAGTCCCATCTGGCCTGGTGTTGCGCCCCACCTCCTCGCTCCCGATCGACCAACCAGGAGGGGAGTGCCCCTTTCGGTTCAATCAACCGGACACGGAGCGCCAAGATTTAAAAAAGAAGCTGGATGTGCTGTGTTTAGATTTTGATCTTGTTGTTGTTACTCTCCGTGTTTTCCGTGTGTTTGCTCCTTTACAAACTTGCCATTCTGTGTATGACTTTGAATTTTCGTTTACTGACCTCGTTTTGGAATTGTGTCTCGGCTCTGGTGGTTTGGTTGTATTTGGTTATTATTATTATTATTATTATTATTTATTTTTTTTCAATTCCCTGTAAATATCATTAATATATCGTGCCCTTTTTGTACATTGATTCCCCATGTCTGTGTTTTCCCTCACCATCACACCGTCCCAAACCAGCACAGGTGGTGGGATCCCTTTATGTTTCATCCCTAAATCATACCCCTAGACACCACCTTACACCTGGGACGTGACAGAGGAGTTACTCTAGGAGTTTAAAGTTTGACATATTCGGTATACGATAGTACATTGGATATAAGTTGATGATGCAGGGAGACGAGATATTCTTCTTGTTACACTCACATGGCCAAAAAAGGTCAAAAAGAAAGAAAGAAAGAAAGAAAGAAAGAAAGATTGTTTTCTAGCATGTGGATTATGCACATATGTGGATATATGGACAGCTACATTGCATCCTCTTAAATGTCTTGTAAAAAAATAACAGTGACGGGTATCAATACTTAAAAAGGCCTCAGTACAAAAGAATTTGCAGCACAAAATAGAAACCATTTCCAATACCCCCATTAATGTCCTTAGTTCCAGAGCAGCATATACACTTATAATGCTGGTTATATAAGCTGGTTATGGGAGCATTTTATGTAACCTACTATTATCCTGTATAACTGTGACCCCAGCACAAGGAAGGTAATTAGTAACCTGTAGAGACGTCATTTATTAACCAAATCTAATCTTCACCAATTCTTATCACACAAACTTTATTACAACTTATACAGGTACTGAATTACTTTTTGCTGTTTACCCCCACCCGCCCACCCCCTTAAAAGACTAAATCAAGAAGGTATGAAGTGCATATTTTTGATGACAGAGCAATAATACATATGTAGTGGAATTTGGATAACAGTTCCAACGGACTTCAAATACACTTTTATCATCAATTTTTAAATGAAAAGGTTAAAACTAAGATAAAGTCAAATGATTCTACATGCCTCACAAATCATTTCATATGCTAAATGAGTATTAGTTATCAGTCTTGCAGAAACATCAGAACCGTGTTTTATATTAGACATGACGTAAGGTTTGTTTACAGTGATCCAGAGCTTTATCTGTGGTCGCCCCCTGCCCTTAAGAATCGTGTTTGTTCTCGATGCTCTAAAGGCAAGGTTTGGTCAAAAGATAACACAGATTCCTGCTCAGTCTCGGCGTTATTCAGAGAGAGTGACTGTTGTTCAGGACACTACAGCTTTGTGTGCCACATGAGGGTTTAAGGTGAATGGAATGGATGTGCTTGCCTGTGTGTTTGAGAATAATCAAGCTGAAGAGGTCAAAGATTGGGATTTGGAAAGGGACACGCTCCCAGTGGAACTAGCCTTGGGAGTTTAGCAGTGTGTGGAATCTGATGTCTTGAAGTTCAGGGTCATTATTCAGAACAAGCCCCCTGACAAGAAGAGGAATACTCTCAGTGGTCACCACCATCTGTGATCTGCTTGGGTTTCTACCCCTAGTCATCCTCCCTGCAAAGCAAATTATGCACGAGTTATGTAGAACAAACCATGGATGGGATGACAACATGCCACCCTCGTTGACACAGCATTGGGACCAATGGGTATCAAACTCACACCAGTTAACAGACTTAACAGACTTAAGGTAGAAAAGTGTGTCAAACCATCTAACTTTGGTGGAACAGTTCCTTTTTAGCTTCATAATTTTGCTGATGCCAGTGACAAGGGTAATGGCACAGCTACTTACCTGGTGTCAAGAAATGAAAAACGCCAAGTGCACTGCACATTCATTGTAGGTAGAGGGGGAGCCGCACCCTTGAAAACGATACTATAGGTTGACCTCACAACTGCTGCCGTAGCTGCAAAGATGGGCAGGACAATAAGAAATTGACTAGATATGAATCTTGAGAGGTCCATGTTTTTGACATTTGGCACCCCATTTCTTAAGTACTTAATGAGTGGCTGAACAAGGTTTTGCACCTTTGTTGCCAATTGGATTGCTGTCATCAGAATGCAGCCTGAAGTATCACAGTGGAGATTTGGGAATACCGCCACCAATACAGTAGATTCTACTTCCATGGGTCTCACTGTGCAGGCTCTCCAGAAAGCAAAAATATGGTCACTGGAGGTGGACTTTCTGGCAAAACCAGAAGCTGAGTGGCCTGACATTCCAGACAGTGCTGTCCCTGAGGTTAGAGAAGCTTCAGTTTCTATGCAGTGTGCTGAGGAAGGTGAAGACATTCTTCTCATTGCTCTATGCAGATTCATTGTGAGATAAGGACAGGTGCATGTCTTATATTCTCTCAGTGGCACCAGTTTAAAAGTAAAGGCTTTGAATAATGGGAACATTCAACATACAGTACAGCCAAGAACTATCAGATGGATTTTCAACCCAACAACTGCTTCCCATCCTGGTAGAGTTTGGAAATGGCTGATAAAGTCTAAAAGAGAGGTTCAGAACTCCATAATGAGACAAAAGGACAAAGATTCTGCATACACTCCTGTGTGAAGTAGAGCCTATCTTCAATAGCCATCACATCACCAGGCTAATAGTAACACATTATTATTGACCTGTTTATTATCTGCAACATAGACTAAAGAGCAGGACTGTGTGGTGGTCAGGGGAAGCACTGCCCCTAAATCTAACAAGTCACTCTCAAAGCCTTATGAATACTTGTTGTTTTGTTTTGAGAAATGTGTTCCTGAATTCCCCTTTGTGTATGTTTGCAAGACAAATGTTATGGGTTTCAGGGGAATGCAGCTGGTTGTGTCCTCATAGGCAGGACATCAGCCCACTTGCTTTCTCTCTCTCATAATGCTCGTCAAAGGTCACTATTCACTCATTCAGTTGCTGGTGTGAGAGATACTGTATGCACTGTCTGATCCATACATCTTATAAGACCTAATGCTTAGCAGTAGTTCTTTCTGTTAGTATTGAGTAATTGATACACACACTGTTTTAAACAGTCTTCACCTTTGTAAACATTGAGAGGTATGACTTCTGTTTTTTTTTTTTCAGTTTTCTACAAAGTATGATTGAAATATCATGATTGAAGCACAGCGGCTAAGGAAATGCTTCAAGGCCTGTGTAAAAACATGTCATATATGTGATTACTTATTGTTAGGATCTCTCCCCCTGAGTCTGAACTAGCATAAGCCCATGAAGGGTCATGTCCGGCTGGAAAATGGCCTAATTTTGGTCAAACTTCAGTTTAATGACAAACTGGAAAGAATGCCCTTGTCAAAACTGAAACTGAGTGAAACAGACTTGTCTAGCAGGAGTTGCCTACTTTGCTCTGAAGTGAGGAATGGCATCAGTTTTTGATGTTTAAGATATTTTCTGCTAATGTTCCTGTTTAGCTGACGCCTTCTGCACATCTACATAATAAAAAACAAAACTTGTGACTTAATCAATAATAGAACAGCATCACTACCAACGACTCATTTTTCTTTCATTTTTTAAATGAGAACGTATTCCAACAATCAATTAAAGACAATTTCACAGGGCACCCAGACGGGCAATTTAGCAAGTGGTGGAATCAATCTTACATGGACATCTAATTGAGAACAGAGGACAATGGCCAGATTTCATATTCACACCCAAATATCTCAGCTAGCACTGAATACAGATATACATGTGTTTAATAGCACCTTTTAAAACATTCAAAATACATACAGATGTCATCAAATTCTGTTTTTGCACAAGCCTAATGAAATTTTGTGTTGTTAATAACTCAAGTATAAATGAAGAATTAAGCATACTTATCAAGTAAAATTAATTAAATCTTAGAGTAGCTACTCCGAAGCATCATGCCATTCAAACATATGCAAGTTTGAAAGTTACAATACAATATAAATACTGTGAATAATTTAAAATGCACCAGCAAGCACTGAAACCATTTTATAAATTATTCCTTTTAAATCAGTGATTAGATAAGTTCAATTTTAATGCTCAGAATTTTTTCTCTAGGCTAATGTTGTCTACATTGTG
This sequence comes from Chanos chanos, assembly GCF_902362185.1. Classification (NCBI taxonomy): domain Eukaryota; kingdom Metazoa; phylum Chordata; class Actinopteri; order Gonorynchiformes; family Chanidae; genus Chanos; species Chanos chanos. The sequence goes on from NC_044504.1 coordinate 37,701,979, forward strand.
TTTTTTCGATTTTTTTTTGGCCTTACAACACAGGTAGGTCATGATGACAACAGCTAGTATTCCAACAAGGAAGAGAACAAAAAGAACGTAGAGGCCAGTCTCAGCTTCCGATGGAGATATTTCCAAACCCAGGAAACTCACTACCTGGATCTCTGGAGATGGTGGAGGAGATGGTGTACTTGTTCCTGGTGAGACACAAGGGTGTACAAAAATGCATACTGAGATAAAGGTATATGATTTGAAAAAGAGCAGCTGGTGACTGAAAGATGAATGGAGATGTGACTGTTAAATCAAGATCCAGATTCTCTTCAAATGCTGGTTACTTTACCTTCAGGGTCAGTTAGGAGACATTCATGAGGGCCCTGGGCAGGATCTGGGAAGCCGTTGCAATTCACAATGTTCGTGAAATACTTGGCCGATTCCTTGGGAGTGCGGGGGAGTGATGGATCTGAGCGGTTCACATAGAAGAGGCCAAATCTTTCTTCATAACCCATAGCCCACTCAAAGTTGTCCATGAGAGACCATGCCGTGTATCCCCGAAGGTCCACTCCATCAATCAAGACCGCTGAAGAAGATATACATCAATTTCCAACCATCAACATTTGAAGTCATTTATTTGGAGTTTTTTGTACAATGAGATAAAATTTGCAATACTGCTACTTGTGATAATTGCTAAACAAACAAAAACAAGTTATTACTGACTTATGCTAAGTAATGTTATTACCTTTCATGGCTTGATTAATGTAGTTTTCATAGAAGTGACGTCTGTGGATGTCGTTCAAGTCCACCGGACCATGCTCTGAAATGCCATTCTCTGTTACGTAAATTGGGGGGTTTCCATACTCTTCTTTGATGAATTTCAGGAGATTTCTAAGTCCATGTGGCACCACTCTCAACCAGACTGAACCAGATCCCAACCACGACCAGTCAGAGATGACTACTGTGCCTCTGAACATAACATTCATTGTGTACAATGTTATACATTGCTCTAGTAGTACTTTACAGGACAATTTACCAGCGAAAAATGTGAGTGGTCCTCAAAGTTAGATACTTGCCTGTCTCCATCATAGGCCTGGTAATTGATATCATAGTCCACCATAAAGGCCAGTACAGAGGTGTAATGGTTTAATCCAAAGAAGTCATGTGTACCTTTGATCCTCTGTATTTCAGCTGGGGTAAATTCAGGGAGCCTGTTCAAACACACATTGCATTAGTTAAGCTTCATTCAGCAACTGCTTTTGCCGCATAACAGCTAATAGTAAATATTAATTTTGAGACAATAAAGCAACAAGATTCAGCAGAAGAAACAAAAGAGCTCATCATTTTGACCCATCTGAAGGGGCTTTTCTTACCGAGACTTTGGAAGTCCCACAGCCAGGCTTCTTTCCTTAATTACAGTCTTCATCACTTCAGGGTAATCTCCATTAAAAATGGGGTGAGCAAACCATCCTACAAAAAACTGTTCCAAAAGTAACATAAATTACACAGTGCAAATCTCGAATAATATCTATACAGCAACTTTAGTAGACTTTAGCATATTTTTATAGTAAATGAAACTGTAGGGGCCGCAGGGGAACCACTGAGTGTAGAGGTGACAATCACCTGCAAATACCGCCAGGCTGCATACACATCCTCTTGTTTGTAGGGATTGCGAGGTAATGCCCAGTCAGAGTTGACTGTGATAGAGATGATGCCACCCTGCTTGGCACGATAGTTGTCATTGTAGAGATGCCAGGCTTCGGCATGGGCCTTCAATATGTTGTGGGCCACTTTGTAGACAATTGTGCCAGTAGGGTCTTTGACACCTGCAATGTAATTGCAAAATAAAATTTGAATCTATCTCACAGACATTCTGTTGTGCAAATTTAATGAATGACCCAGCTGCATATCTCTTCGTTCAATATGTTTATATAATACAATACCTGGAGCAAAATCTCCGTAATTATATCCTAAGTTTGCAACGATGTAAGGTTCATTAAAGGTGATCCAGAACTTCACTTTGTCTCCAAAGTAATTGAACATGACGTTAGCATACTCTGTGAATCTGTCAATAATTGTGTCATTTTCCCAACCACCTACATCTTGCAGCGCCTGGGGTAAGTCCCAGTGGTATAGAGTAACCTGTAAAATACAGGAAAAACAGGAAACTGTCACACAGTTTAAAACCACCATGTTTATGGGAACTTGTTCACTGCTGGGTCACTGACTTTCTCTTGTATATAAATTTTTTGCCATTCTTACCTGAGGCTGGATGTTTGCAGCGAGAAGTTCATCAACCAGACGGTTATAGAAATCAATTCCAGCTTGGTTCAAGGATTTCAGAGTTCCATCAGGTAGAATCCTGGTCCATGATATTGAGAGGCGATAATTATTCACTTTCAAACTCTTTAGCATTTCCACATCCCTGGGAAATTTAGCGTAGCTGTTGCAGGCAATATCTCCTGTGTCATCATTTCTTACTTTTCCAGGGATGTGTGAAAACGTATCCCAGATACTCAGGCCCTTCCCATCTGCTCTCCAGGCCCCCTCAGTCTGACATGCACAAACATTGAATAAAACGTAAGAAAAGGGTAATTGCATTTGTCTTCCGCTCTTATTATATACAAGACAACAAATACGAAACTTGACATAGTTGCTAACATGCTAAAAATACCATATATTACAATCATAAGAAGCTCACTTCACTGTGTGTTGTGGTTTACCTGATAAGCTGCTGTTGCAGTACTCCATTTAAACCCTTCCGGGAAATGTCCATACATAATCTTTTCGACCTCTGTCTCAGGAAAACCGTTGTCCATTATAATGTGGTAGTACTCATGTGCAGAGCGTTTTGGAGTCCTTGGACGGCTTGGGTCTTTGAAGTCCACATGGTGGAGGCCAAAGCTCTTAATGTAACCATTTAGCCATTCAAAAGAGTCCATGAGGGACCATGCTGTGTAACCCTTAACATTCACTCCATCCAGGTTATGTGCTACAAGGAAAGACAGAATAAGACATGAATAGAAGTATATTTTTATCATTTTAGCACGCATCTAGATGAGTGTTGATTGATTTGTTCAGTATTTACTGATTACAAAAGAAATGCTCATGTCTGTTGTACCTTTTAGGACCTCGTCAATATACATCTTGTAGAAGAAATTTCTGTCTGTGTCATCAATGGTTGTTAAAAAGTCTGTGGCCAACCCATTCTCTGTGACGTAAATCTCAGGGTTACCATACTCTTCTTTGATCCAGTTTAGAAGTCTCCTCATTCCATAAGGTACAGCCTTAAGTTCTAGGATCGCTGTACCGTACCACTCGTCTGGATCTTCTATCCCAATATCTTGATCAGTCTCGTAAGACGGGGGTTGGATAGCAGTGTTTGCATGATACACTTTTTTGGTTGTGTAAGCGTTTATACAAAAAACATCAGCTGTGCCTTGTATATAGGCTTTCTCCTCATCAGTAAAAGAAGGTAGCCTAGTCTGCGGAAGACCCTGAAGTTCACTCTTAGTGCTCACTTGCCACTTCATGGCATCTGGATAGTCACCATTTTTGAATATGGGATGTGCAAACCAGCCAAGCTGGAACTGCAGTGCCCGGTCAGCAGCAACCACATCTCGAGGGTCATCAACATTTCTGGGCTCAACCCAGTCAGCGTTGAGACTGATTGATACTAGCCCACCTTGAGATGTCCTGTATTTGTCATCATAGGTGTGATAAGCCTTGGCATGAGCTTTTAGAAGGTTGTGTGCTACCCTGTATGGAGCATCTCCTGGGCTCTTGACATTGGGAGGAAATTGTCCTATTCCATAACCTGACCATGCAATGGTGTGGGGCTGATTGAATGTTATCCAAAACTTGACTCTGTCTCCAAAGGTTGCAAAACAGAAATCACAATAGTCATTGAAGATGTCAGTCATGTTGACACTGTCCCAACCTCCTGCATCCTGTAGTGCCTGAGGGAGGTCCCAGTGGTAGAGTGTCACCATGGGTGTGATATTGTATGCTAGGAGGCCATTAATGAGCCTGTTGTAATAGTCAACCCCTTTCTGGTTAAGGGAAGCCCTTAAGCCATTGGGGAAGATTCTGGACCAGGATAAGGAAAACCTGTAACTCTTTACTTTCATGGCTCTTAGCATGTAAAGATCTTCATCTATTTTATTGTAACTGTCACATGCCACATCACCATTAGCAACTTCAGGAATGGTATTTGGGCCATGAGTAAAGGTGTCCCAGATACTTTGTCCCTTCCCATCTGCGTTCCAGCCACCTTCAATCTGGTATGCTGAGGAGGAAATGCCCCACTGGAATCCATTTGGGAAGGTCCCATAGTGGTAAACTCTTCTCTGAAAATGGGACTGGTGTGAGAACTTCTCCCAGACCACTTTGGATGTAGAGGGAACCTCAGATGGGGGCAGAGCAGGGCTCTTCTTGCTTTGTTGCTCTGAGACGTGAATTTTTTTGCTTGCTTTGACTACTGGGAAACCGTTGTCTTCAATGATCTCAGAGTAGGCATATGCTGACCTCTTTGGGGTTCTGGGTCTGTGGAGGTCTTCAAAGTCCACATAGTGCAAACCAAATCTATGGTTATAGCCTTGTGGACCCTCAAATCCATCCATTAATGATTGCACTGTAAACCTCTGCACATCAAGGCCATCCAGACGTATAGCTGTTAGAGAGAAAACTATTCATTAGCCCTCTTAAGAGCAACAAATTTATTCACAATAAAAATTAACAAAAAATCAGCCAAGAACAGATGGAATTTACTTCACAATCAGCCAGAAGCAGACTGCAGAGAATGAACTAGATCTCTTGGCAAATATCTGACTATGAAATTTAAAAAAACTTGCAGAGTTTTTGTGAAGCTAATTGACAAACCTTATGAAAACTAAAAATGCTATCTTAGAGACACAGAACTGTGGTAAATGTTTTGGTCATTGAAACTGTTACAGGGTAAGCTAATATTACATTCACCAAACTAACTGTTCCATTATGCTTCTGAATTGCCTCAAACTAATGTACAGTGTCTTTACTGAGAGATTTGGCTTGATAAAGGCATGCAAACCACATATATTCATTTGAATGCCAGTACAACAGTTCAAAATATGCTATTTTCTCTCTTGTCTTGGTGAGAGAGGGTGCCACTTAACCTACCTTTCAGAGCTTCATTGATGTAGCCTCTGAGGAACTCTACACGCTGGTTATCATTCAGCACATCAACTCCGTACTCTGAGGGCATCCCGTTTCCAGTGATGAAGATGGGCAGTTTTCTGGCAGATGTGTACTCTGTAGCAATATAGTTCAGAAGACGGCGAAGCCCCCAGGGTACATATCTGACATCATCGGAAACTGTGGTGTTCCAGCTGCTGTCTGTGTGGGATTGAAAGTCTCCCACACCGTGTGGTCCAGGGACACAGCCGCCTGTACTGTGGCTGACCAGACGGGAGGTGTAGTGGTTTAAACCGAAGAAATCAGCTGTTCCTTGGATTCGTGTTTTCTCAGCATCTGTGAAGACAGGGAGTCTGGCAACTTCTGATGGTGAGCACTGTTGTTTCTTAAGATCGATGTAACTCTTTAGATTTGCAGGATAATCTCCATCAACAAATATTGGGTGAGCAAACCAGCCCAGCATGAACTGAAGATAACGCTCTGCTGCCACTACGTCTTGTTGATTTGCGGGGACCCGTGGCTCTGCCCAGTCTGAGTTGAGAGCAATGCCCACTCTCCCACCCTGCTGCTTTCGGTAATTATCATTATAAATATGCCAGGCCTCTGCATGAGATTTCAGTATGTTGTGAGTCACCTATGAGAGCAGAGTTTAAAATTAGACTATGCATATTTGTTCAGTATCAAATATAAATGCAAAGTATAGCAAACTTACTTGAAAAGAAGCAACCACAGGGTCTTTGATGCTGGGAGGGTGCTGCCCTGTGCCATATCCATAATTGCTGACTACCCAGGGACTGCTGAAGGTGTTCCAGGTCTTGACTCTTGAGCCATATCTGGAGAAGCAGAAGTCAGCGAAGTCTCTGAAAGCCTCCACGATAGTGTCACTGGTCCAACCTCCAAGATCTTGCAGGGCTTGAGGCAGATCCCAGTGATACAGGGTGGCAACAGGCTCAACACCAGACTGAATGAGGGTGTCAATCAGCTTGTCATAATACTGAGCCCCCTTCTCTTGAAAGCTCTCTTTACGACCGTTGGGGAAAATGCGGGCCCAGGAGATAGAGAACTGATAGGTTTTGGCTAGCATACCCCTAAGCAGGTATGCATCATAGTCCACCTTGTAGTAGCTGTCACAGGCCAGATCAGCAGTCTGCTTGTTAAAAGCATGACCTTCATGACCGAAGCGATCCCAGATAGTCTCACCCTTCCCGTCTTCAGACCAGCCACCCTCTACTTTGAAAGACTCACTAGAAACAGCCCATTGAAACCCTTCAGGAAAAACGTCGTTCAGGAATGTGTCCCGCTCAGCTGCTGACTGGGAACTGAATTTGTCCCACACAGTCTGATACGAGGCTGGGGAAGCATTCTTCACATGGCCACTGAGGTAAGTACATTTTAGAGTTAGTGAAATATTGGCTAAATATTAAACAATAAGAAGGAAACATTGAAAATGTGTAGTAACATTAAAATAATAGCTAAAGCATAAACTACCTTCTATGAAGTTCTCCATGACTGTGGCACCCACAGGCAATCAACAGCAAGAGACAAAGAACTCCTCTTAGGGACCTCATCTTCTCTGTCACAATACTGCCCCAAAACAAGGAATTTATAGATCTGATTGTCGGACCAAATGTCAAACACGTGGCCTCACACTTTCATAATCATACAGCCTGTGCTGTGCCAACTGAAAGTTGCTTTTTATTGCAGTTCAACTGATAATAACTGATTCCAACAGGATAGCATGGTGCTCATAAAGGCAGAACGGGGGTAAGGTGGGGTCATTTTGTAGATAAAACAGTAAGTATCTTTATGGCAGAAACAAACACAAACCAAAACACTGGCTGCTGTGGCATTGTCACAGCCGTTTGTAGCTGAAATGTTTTGGTAATGATGGCATCCGAAGACATTTAAGCTCTTCTCTGTCCATTCATATTATGCACATTGTACTTGATTACTATAATTTAACATGTTTCCTATTCTAATTTAAATGTATGTAACAACTGACAGGAAATTGCATTGTAGTTTTCACGGTAAGAGTGACCAAGACTTCTGTCTTCCGTCTGTTTTATATTACTTGGGCAAAACCACTATTATCTTTAACTAATTTTCATAAGATGATATATGCCTTATAATCTGTTTTTCTAGACAGTCAATTTATTGGATTTCTATAGACCCAATAACAGAACAGTGAACAAACAGAGTGGTGACAGTTGTGTGTACTATTAATTCCCACCCACCTTCTCACACATTGCCCTGCCCCGCCCCTGTCCCCACCACTTTCATGTCACCTTCTACATCAATCCTGACAGAACACCTCCTCTAAGCGCCGTAAGTAGCAGGGGAGTCAACAAATTAATTTAAAAAAGGAGCATAATAAAATAAGCTAAATAAATAAATCTAATTCAGAACAAGTTAGTAAAATTAAGTTATACTTATTATACGGTTCCTCAGAATTCTGTATGGGCTTTAGCCAAAGTAATACATGTTCACACTGTCCAACCTCAACAGATGATTACTTTCATGCCATCTGGCTCTGCCCACACGTCCAAAACTTTTGGTCGGAGGTCATGAGCAAGCTATCTGAGATCCTTAGCCTCAGCATCCCCTTATGCCCCATCATAGCTTTACTTGGCGATGTCTCTATGCTACACACACCAAAACATCTCAGATCATTCACATTAATATTGCTAACCATTGCCAAAAAGACCATATTACTGAACTGGAAAGACATTTGAATGGTCTGTTAGTAGGTTGAGCCAGTGAGCTATGGATATCTTGGTTCTGTCTTTCCAGTTCAGTAATATGGTCTTTTTGGCAATGGTTAGCAATATTAATGTGAATGATCTGAGATGTTTTGGTGTGTGTAACATTGCCAAAAAGACCATATTACTGAACTGGAAAGACAGAACCAAGATATCCATAGCTCACTGGCTCAACCTACTAACAGACCATTCAAATCTAGAAAAACTTACCGCATCTCAGCAAAACAACATTAAATCCTATGAAGACACCTGCTCCCCCTTTCTACAATACCTTAAACCCTGATTCCTCTCCCCACAAGTGACCCTTAACATTACTGTTCTTTTCAACTTTTATTTATTTATTTATTTATTTATTTTCTCCTCTTATCTGCTTCAACAAACCTAACACAGTGTGCAGTTTGTCCCACCAGCCCGGTTTGTCTGGTCTTGTCTGTCTTGCCCCATCATGTCTTGTCAGTCTTATTATGTTTTGTTGTTCAACCTTTGTACATAAATACATATATACAAAGAATGATGTATTTTATTTATTTATTTATTTATTTAACTATTATTATTATTAATTTTTTTTCTCTTTTTTCCCTTCTTTTTTTTGTTTTGTTTTTTGGGGGGTTTTTTTGTTTTGATTCCCTTTGCTTTTTCTTTTTTGACTTTATTTGTTGTTGATCTTCTTGTTGTTATTGTTTTTTCTGTTTGTTAGTTAGTTTGTTTTGTTTTCATTGTGAAGCATTGTTGTACCTCATACTTTTGTTATCCTGTTTTCAAAAAAAAAAAAAAAATTCTGCAGAAGGTTTCATTGAATTGAATGGGCTATCCTAACGTTCAGAGGCCCGATATCTCTTGATAACAACCGCTGAAAAATATTAAAAACTGCTGAGAAAAATTAATGACTTCTGCCACTGGCAACAGGTTTTGTGCTTCTGATTCAGATATTTCATATCATTCTACAAGTAGTCCGTTCATTTATCATAATGGAAATTCATGATAATTGACAATCTGTGGACAATCAAAGACAAGAAATGAATGGGGACATTGACTTCAGCTTCCTCTGAGATGTGCCACTGATTCTCTTAAACTGCACCATTAATTGAAACATTCGATTTGATATCAATAAACAGAATGCTTAGCCTATTAATCTGCAACAAAAAGTTGATGAATCTGCAGGTAGCCTAACATGTTGCTACGCAACACCTGCAACTTTAAAGTTCTATTTGAACAAGGGCTATTTTTCTCAGGGGAAGCCATGAAACGGCAATAAAATCATTAAAATGAAATATTGTGTGAAGTTTCTTTTGTTATTTTGACAAGTAACCGTATAATAAATGGAATAATGTAGAGTCTGCTAGTCATTATTGAAAAATGAATCCCTTCAGGAAGAAAGAAGACCCCTCCACTGTGCTTTGGGGTCCCATTCGTCCTGATTTATTATTCAATAATGACCGGCAGACTATACATTATCCCTTACATGTTTTCTGTATGTGCACTTAGTAAGAGTGATGTTATATACAGGCTTTAGAAGATGTTATGAATAGCAATGATTTGAGTGTCTCAGTTTGGCAGGTTTAGCAGTTTTGGGGGAATATAATAAGGATGTCAATATAATTTAAGAGGGGTTTTCAGGGTTTGTGGCAGGTTTTAAGGGATCCATTCAGAGAGAATTTGATCTTTACCAATATCCTTCAATGTGTGTGTGTGTGTGTGTTTGAGGGTTTGGGCTGGGGGTGTGGGGTTGTTGGTTTTCTTGGAATTCTAGGACCTTGGAAAGGGGAGTGCTTTTTTTTTCCGGGATAAGCTATCAGGTTCTGTGTTCTAGACCAGGATGAAATCTCCCCCCTATGAATATATAGTAATCCATCAATATTTTGGAGCACGATAAACTAGGAATGAACTTATAATCCCAGGTTGATACAGATACACAAGCCAGGATGCCTTGCAGCCTGCCTGAGCCAACAAAATAATGACCAATTGGATCTCAAGTAGTGCATGATAGTTCAAACACAACATCTTTGTGAATGAAGATGGATGCTCTTCTTGCCCTATCGGGATGCTTCAAGTGGAATAAATGACGTACCCATGCCTTTGTAATATGAAGGATATCTTAAGTACAAGATGTGTTTCCTGTAAGAAAAATAAGACTTCTTTGAGGTGCTGCAAGTGTGTCAGTACCTTATTAAGTATGGTTATCCCATTCAACCCCTTTCACATTCCAGGAGATAAAACTGGTGCTTTTGTCATTCCCTGTCATAACCTTAGCCATCTATGAAATGTTGTGGAGGTAGCCCGACTTGCCCTGATGTGGTGCTTACTGAAATAAGGGACAGTAAAAAGCCCCAAAACCCACACATAATCAGGACTGTATTACTCATAGATGTTGATGAGTTTCTTCTGATACTGAAGCTCCCCTCTCCTCCTGCAGGCCTGGCAGACAACTCTCTCCTTGGTATGGAAGCAGTATAGCATGACTGCTCTTAATTTTTCCCTTTTGGCTTTGGTTTGGCAATGATACTCTGTGAGTATGGTCAAGCTCTGGTTGGGAGGGCAGAACGTGTTTTATTTTAATTTTTTGTTATTTCGGCATCATGGTCTGTGGTTCTAATTTTTAGCTAGGCGTTGTTGTTGTCCGGGGTTGCACTCATTGCCTCCAGTGCCTGCACGTGCAGGTGGATACAAAGTATGTGATTTGCCGACTGTGGTCAGATAATATAGCTTGCTCACTTTTTAGCTTTACCCTGAGGGGTGTGATACCTAACTTGAACTCTGTGGACAGGGCAGCTCTGTGCTCCGTGACATATTGAAGTCACTGGTGGGCACTTTGTCTCTGATGCTGAAATTGTTTCTACCTTGTTTGCCTTATGTCGATGCAATAGTTCCACAAATACTATTATAGTAATGTTTTTTTGTCTGGTTGATTTTTGTCCAACTACCCGTCAATGCATGCCATCAAAAATCTATGGATTGATGCAAAATGCAGACAAGATACAAAGTAAACTCAACCCCTTTACACAATTTTCCTTCTAACTTAACTTCCCTTTGGGATCATTTTAGTACTCATTTGTCCATTCAAATCCTAAATTCATAATAAATATTTTTAAAAAGTAAAGCTTTGCTGACGAAAATAATCTCAATTAACCAATGAACCTTTTATTTTACAATCATATTCTCTAAAGCCGTTTTGGAATCAGCAGCAGTGCCCTTTCCTCTGTGATGGAACATGTAATGATGCAAAAGTTCTGAAAAACCAGAACAGAGCTGTATGGATTTTGTACATTGAAATTATGAGTGCCAATAATTCCCTCTACTCCAGCCTGTTAATGGGCACGTTCTGCACAAAACAGTGACCTCTCTGTCACATTGCCACCAACAGCTAATGAACATGTTTGATTGTATTCCCAAATGTCAAACACGTAGCTTCAGAGTTTCATAACTGTGTATTCTAAACTGTGCCAAGTTGAAAAAACTTCATCTGATAATATTTGATCCCGCCAAGACAGGAAGGTTTATGAATGAAAATTAGGAGCAAACTGGGGTCACTTTGCCAATAAAACAGTAAATTTCTCTTCAGAGAACACAGGGTAATTTGATGTGATGTTTATGCTGATAATGATAGCATCACGTAAAACTAACTGGAAATAATAATTAACAGACAGTAATCGTATCACATTAGCTATCAGAGTATGCAAGGTTTCCCTTCATCCATCTATGCTGCTTTGCTTGGGCAGGGCTAATGCTGAGTAATTGTGAGTAGCTGACAAGCTGATATGCCCAGGTTGTAGCACTGTTACAGAGATACTGAAGCACAACCATAAAATGTTTCACACGTTCCTCAACACAGTTTCTAAACACTAGTATTTTCAGTGCAAAATAGTAACCATAGTACTGGTAATATGCATGTTTCCTTTCCACAGACGTTGCCCATAGTCTTTGGACTCCATTTTAAGGCTTCATGTGAACTAATCATATCCCTAAATGTATTTAAATCAGAGTAAAAGAAAACAATATTTGGATTACTATATATTAAGTGTATGTAAGGTAACTAGAATGAAGGAAAAGAAAAAGTTCTCTTTTTTCCAACTCAATGTCCAAAAGCTGTTGTTTTAATGAGATGTGATCCCAAATGTAAGAGGAATTTTACTGTATCCACATCATCTTGTTTGAAATGGTTTAAGGGCATTGAAATAAGAATAATGTGAAGGATACAACTTGACTTGCCACAGTAATTGTTATTGGTTCTTTCATCATTTCACGTTGATTATTTGTACCATAATTACAAATATACATTTCAAAATGTTTATTGATCACACCTTTCAATAAAAAAGGGTTAATGTGTGAGGAGATTGACATAGATGATATTCCTTTGCACCAGTTGTAATGTACGTATTTCTATCTTTGCTACAGGTTTATTGTCTTCGATGCTCTTGAAGCAGCGGAGGTACAGTTGTTGTGAGTGGATTATTTTAAGCCTTGTTTTACTGCGATGTTTTTTTTTTTTCTCACAATAGAAGGGAACCTTCATATAGAGAGGGAAGCTCCAGCTGAGCGACCACTGCATCTGACCTTGAACTGTGTAGTGTGATATGCCCCATTGTTTTGACAAGATAGTGCTGTAATTATAGAAAATCACTGAGATTCACTTGCATGTCAGGTGAAACACATGCATTTCTTATGGTTTTCTCCAGTTTTATGGCTTCAGATTATCTACAGATTATCTTTGTTTTGATTCTGTTTTTATCTGAACTCTCTGTCTTGATGGGGTTACTCACCATCAGTTCTGTACTTACATAAACTCTTTCCTCACTTCACTAGTTGCTTGAATAAGGCTCATTTCCCATACTGCTTATCAATATTGCGCCATGCATCCAAACACAAGCACGCTGTACCATTTTACAGCAAGCAAACCTGTAAATTCTTTCTTATGGGACAGCAGCATGGCAGGAAATTGCACCCTGAAGAGGAGTTCCTTCTTACTTCCGATTGTTTTTCTGTGTGTTCTGTGGTTACGGAGAGACTGAGCAGGAGTCTACATCACCTCTAGGCCAAATTTTTTCAGGGTCTCCAGAACAAACATGATTCCTTCAGAACAGTTGGGATTCACATTAAGATACCATCAGCTCCTTGTAACATATGACACCCATGACTCACATGTGGAAACAGGGACTGGCTACAGGACCCTCCTGGAGCATTCCAGAACAACAACACTGGGATTAGCTTCATCTACCCTTATGGTGGTAAGCTATTCAGTCTGCAGAGGATGCAAGCTAAAACCAAAGTGGAGGAAGTCACTGTTCGAGAACTTTTGTTCGCTGAGGACTGTGCTCAGGCCACTGGCTCACATGAAGAACTACAGGCCAGTATGGACCACATCCCCTCAGCTTGCAACAACCTCGGCTTAACAATCAGCACAGAGAAGACTGAAGTCCTGTACCAACCTGCTCCTGGGTAACCCTACACTGAGCAGGGGACAAAACTAAAGGTCTCCCAGGCTGCTGTATTACCAACTCCTCTGTATTGGTATGAAGCCTGGACAGTCTACCAGTGCCACGCTCGGAAATTGAACCATCTCCACCTGAGCTGTCTGAGGAAACTGCTGAGGATCAAGTGGCAGGACAGAATCCCAGAAGTGACAGAAGTGAGTGCAAGGTGGCCCCAAAAAACACTACAAGGATACCCTGAGAGCCTCCTTGAAGCTGGGAATCCCTAGCTCAGGACCAACCTGCCTGGAGAAGAAATGTCCAGGAAGGTGCAGTCCTCTGTGAGAGCAGGAGAAGCTCCAGTGCTATGTTGAAGAACAGAAGCACAAATCTACTGAGGACGGACTTGTGGCTGTATGATATGCCTACCCAAAACAGGTTAGGTTTGTGTATGAACCGTAACAAAAACACCCTTAAACCATTTTTCTCTGTATTTTTTTAAATAAAAATTTACCAGAACTGTGTTTATATTTGCTGTGTTTGACAAAAGCTCTATGTGACATTATGTTTGATTTAAACTGATGGGATAAGGATCTGAAAAAGTGTCACTTTTACATACAGTATATCAAAGCGTATAGATGAGAACAAAGTGCTTTTAGTAGAATGGTGATAATGCTGATTTTATATGTACAGTCACTTTTCAACCCCTATCACGTCTTATTACAGGACGACAGCAGACAGATACATGTGCAATTACTTATACATTGACATAGCACATGCTAATCACAAAACCAGCAAACATTTTCAACCCCTCATCAATGTCACTGGCAATAAGTAACTTACCCTCATATAATTTGTCATGCGAGCTGGTCACAGGTACAGTTCATGTAACCTGTCTCCATCATGTATTCATTTGATCCCTGTACATGAAAGATTAAATGATTTTGCTGACGTGTAAGAGTGATTACTGATTGACCAAATGTAATCTCGCATAAAACACCTACACCATATAACAATCACTGACCTTGCCTCCCAGCAAAGTATTTTATGACCATTCTGCTTACAATACAAACACTAAAAATATTCATGGTATTTTATATGATTTTTCTGAAGAACAGTGGTCCTTTGTGTCTGAATGCAGTCTAATGAAAATTAAAATTAGAACTGATTTAGGGAAAAAAAAACATTAAATATTATAATGATAACGTCCTTCCTTTCCTTCAAGCCTATATATGGATAGAGTGATTCTGAAGGTCTACACGTGGCTTTTGTCTGAATGTCAAAAAGCTGTTGCGTGGACAGTTGCCGTTCAGGTGTAAGAGTGAATTTCATTGTAATATTAACCACCTAATTGCTCACAAGAGCCTGGCATTTTAGAAGTTTTAATGTAAACAGGGAAAACTGAAATGATGGAGAAAAAAAAATTAAAACTTTCTAGTAAAGGAGACTATATGAATGCATAATAAAATAGCTGAGGATCTGGATATACTTGAGAATAATGGAATGCTCTGACTTTGTTTCCTCAGGTCATGACCCAGGTTTCTGCCAGACAGACATCACTGAGGCTGGACTGAACTGTCACGTCACAGGGTGGTGGGTGCACTACTGGCTGCTGACATTCAGCCTTAGGTACAATGAGAAGAAATCATTTTGTTGCCTTTGGTAGTCGGGGACATAAAGTTCTCCATCGCTTTGAACAAACTTTTTGTCATATCAGGGTTATTATGCTAGTGCACTAGATGTGAAAATATGATTTCACCGCAGGATGAAGAAGAGATAGAGAACTTAAAGATAAAATATCGTTGTCTTGTCTGTATCACTGACAAAATAAAAACGATGAAATGAATGTTGATCCAATAATATATACAAAGCTGCAGTATATTCCCACCTAATATTGTTTCTCATACTTCAGATGTATTGAAAATTACAAATATCTTCTTACTAGAGATAATTATTTCACTACATGCCCAACTTATTCTTCAGACATTTTCATCCCTAGTCAAAATTCAGTAAATTGCTCAGACATTAACCTGGAGAACAATGAAGTAAATTAGTTAAACCTCTGTCATTATGTTATGAATAGAAGTTTAAATTAGATTTATTTGTTAAAATGTCTTGTCAGCAGCTGAATGGGTCTGGCATCCAGTTTCAAATTTCAAGTTTAAGTTTATTTAAAGCCAAATATCACTGTTTATAGTCTCAAAGGGCTTTACATGCCCACAGGATTACAACAAACAGAGCAGAGCAGGGTGGCACCCCCTGACTTGATCCTCATAGTGGGCAAGAAAAAACTCCTCAAAAAACCCAGACGCTAGGGAAAAATAGGAGAAATCTTGAGAAGGACCACAGAGAGAGGAGACCCCTTCTAGGCCAGCCAGGCGTGCAGTAGGTGCCAACCCAGTGGGCAAATTACAAAACAACACAGTGATAATGAAACTAGTAGGTAGTATGAGGAATGACAAGACAGCATGGGGCTCAGTTGGGGTGGACGACACATCCAGTCTTTGCTGACGTTTAACCATTCCACTGTGAAAGAAACCTCAGAACTAGATATGGAATCCTGATCTACCAGCATTTTTGAGCAGTGCACTACATTAGTGTTCATACCACGTGGAGGCAATGCTTTTATTGTAGCCTGCATGTTCATGCCAGTGTGGACCAGTTACTCGAAAAGGTCATTTCTGACACATTTTATTGAATCTACTGAGTCTTATGATAAAAGTGAAGCCAAAAGGAATATGTTTACCATTCACTTAAACAATTCTCATAAAAAAATTAAGAATAACTTTGAACAGCACAACACTGTTTTCTTTGTGGTTTTGTCTTGTTTTGATTTGATTTGTTTGTTTGTTTGTTTTTGCAAGGAGCATATTAGTAATGTGCTGAATTATTTTAATTTAACTTATGCTTTAGTACATTATGTTTTTATTTCTCATTAGGGGGCCATGCATCACTGAGGATACTACCCAGTGAAGCTGACAGTACTGCCCAAGGCAAGGCCAATAATATGTTAGATTCACAATGTGAGGAACAGAACATGTTTCTTATAAATAGGAAACAAAATATTCACAGGTATTAATGGAGTTCTCATATGTAAAGACTGATTCTGAAGTATTTCTCATAGCTGATAAGTGTACAGTCCATTCACTGTTAGTCAATAAAATTACCAGCTAAAACAAATCCAAGATGTATCTTAAGCATGATAAAAGTAAACCTCAAATTATTTTCTTACATTTTTTAATCCAAAAGTTTATTAATTGTAGTAAAACTATTTTTATCTATTTTCTTAAATCATTTAAGTTGGAGGGAAGCGGCTGAACAGCTTTTGCAGTTGCTCTATGAGTTTAAAGTTTGTCAAATGCTGTACATGATGTTACAAATGGTCACTGACAGTGTAAAGGTCAAATAGAAAGAAAGAAAAATCTTCTTAAATGGCTTGTAAAAGAATAACAATGGACAGCTACCAATGCTTGTAATGATTACTGCTCAGGAATTTTCGGCAAAAAAGCAACCATTTTCAACTGCTCAAATGTCCTGAGTGGTATGTTCACTCATAATGGTTATGAAAGCTGGTTATAGACGCGTTTTATGTAATGTGCCAACATCCTGTATGACAGTCAGTTCTGCACAAGAAAGGTAATCAATAACCTGTAGAGATATCATGGATGTATGAAACTAATCTTCATGAATTATTCCACATTACATAAACATTTATCACAAATTACACAAGCACTGTCATACTTTTTATTGTCCCCTCCAACCCCCAAATGTGTAAATACCACAACCATGTATTATTTTAATTACAACATAAGGTTTATTTACAGTGACCCAGAACTTTATCTGTGGTCGTCGCTCTGTCCTGAAGAATCATGCTTGCTCTGGATGCTCTAAAGACAAGGTTTGGTCAGAGGATAACACAGACTCCTGCTCAGTCTCTCCTAATCACAAGGCAGGACTCACGGACAGGTTGACATGGCATTTACATGGTTCAGACTGCTGAGTGAGACAGGCGTTTACAGGTAGTGAGACGAGCGTTTAGGTACAAGTGGCAGGTTCAAGGTCACAGAGCTCAGTCTTAATGTGACCAATGCGATTCAAGAAAAGACAATTAAAATACAAGTGTATGTATACAAACAGTAGATCTGGTTATAATCACAAAATCAGGTGAGAACTGGGCTTAACTGAACAGAAAAAGGTGCAAAAATGCTTGAATTATTAAGGTGATCTGACCAGTGATCAGTAGACCAGCAACACTGAGCACTAAATGGTGGAACTGGAGGGTAGATACAATCTGATGTAATGTCTATTCATTATCAATAGGCTTTTTTTTTTTTTTTTTAACATTTTTCATACTTTATACCAGAATGTACTATTATTTTATTGTAATTCATTTTTATTTGCCCTAAGTATACAGCCTTCCTGTGTTTGGATGTATGGGGAAATATCAATAAGCACTGCAGACTGACCCTACCATGGCACAAAGTGTGAATAGCTTTTTAGTGCAACTGACAGTAGATAGTTCTACCAAGACAGGAGGGTCCTGATAAAAACAGAATGTGTGCAAAACAGGGACAGATGAATCGGTCAATATCTGTTCATAGAATTAGAGAAAACATGTAAATGTAAATCTGTGATTGTACACACACACTGTGAACAGTGAATTTGTCCTCTGCATTTAACCCATCCAACACACCAGTAGTGAACACACACCTGACGCAGGAGCAGTATTCCTTGTGCCCAGGGAGCATTTGGGTTAAGTGCCTTGCTTAAGGGCACACAGCCATAGATGCTGGTCCAGGGAATCGCACTCCCAACCCTTCGGTCACGAGCCTAGTTCTCGAACCTTTAGACCACAGCTGCCCATGTGAACGTTTGAAACGCGTGTCTGCCACGTGAGTTGCATTACATGTCAACAACCCTCTGTTATGTTTTAGATGTTTAAGATGCATTCATAAATCTTCTAACCCATGCAACAATTCTTCAAAAAGCTATGTTAGAGCAAATTTTCAGGATAGCTTGAGTATTGTATATAGTGACTGCCTGTGTATAGTGTAGATGCTTTACACCTCTTAGTAGCTTTACTATCATGCTGATCCTATCTGAAAACGTGAACTCATTCATGATGCCCATAATAAAGTTTTATGGTCTGGACTCAGTGTTAAAATGTAAACTGCAAATTATATGTGAATATGTGGCAATGATTTGCAGTATCAAACAAAGTTCAAAGCAAGAATCACCAAGCTTTCTCTGTCTATCTGACTTGTATTGCTTTGGTCAAGGTGGCACCTATCTTTAATTGATTCAAATGAGCTGATATGGTTTTATCACCCAGCTTTATTTGTAGTGTCACAAGGGACACTCTGGAACACTGTATTCCAGAGTGTCTGTATTTATATAAAACCCCCCATACAATCAGTCAAATTTTTCCATGTGATTATGATTCAAAATTTAATTAATCTTATGTCTTATCTACTAAACACATGTATTTACGTGTATCATTATGCTTGATTAGAATCGTGATATCACTGCCCAATGTCCAACTGAGGACAACTGAGGACAGTCCAACTAATAACATGTGATCCCATCATGACACGAGACTGAGATAAAAGTGGGATCAAAACAGGGAAGTTCTGTCAATAAATCAGGGAATATCCGTTGTGAAGCCAGAGAGTTTGGGAAAACAGCAATACAAATGACTTGCTCTCATCTTGTTTGCAAATCTTACTTAACTCACATAATGGTTTTATGGGTAAAAAGAGTTTTCCATAAAACATTTAACTCTTTAAAAATTTCTAATGTAAAATAAAAACAGAAACATAATTAGAATAAATGTCAGGTTTTAACAAATTTATACGATTGCTTCCACTGCTGTATTCAGTCTGTTAGTGTTCAAGAGTTTAAATATGATAGTAGTCATTCTATCCCGAACATGTGAACTCCTTCTGCCTTCCCTTATAACAGTCATTATAATCCTGACTTAACATTCAAATCCAAGAGACACATAAAGGTATTGTAAAAGCTTACAGCATGTTGTTACATGTTCAAAGTAAGAATGAAAGAGAGTTCCATCATCCATCTGAGTTGTATTGCTTTGATCAAGGCCACTGCTATCTCTGGTCGCCTCTGATGGGCGGATATGGTTTTATTTCCCCCAGTTCCCCTCACACTGTCACAGGACATTTCTAACCCTTAAACCTGTCCTCTGCCAAGAGGACAGCAAAACACGTGTAGATACAAACGTGATGTTGCCATGGGTGAGATTTTTAGTATGATTCATTTATATGCAGTAAACATATATACACTATAAATAGAGAATGTTTTGGTAATGTAATAACACGGAGGTACTATTTTATCCTAAATTTATGAGTACTGAGAATACTGAATATTTATTTTTGTTTCTTGCTATTAAGTTACATTTTAATGGAATATTGATTGATGTAATTTGTATCCATTATTATTAATTGTTCACTTTATACTTCCTGTAGTCAATTATTTTTTATTGGAATCCATCTTTAAAGTCTACAGCAGCCTTCTCTTTGTATGTATGAGAAGTGTGGAGAGGAAATGGGGCTGATTAGAGCAAGTCTTTTTTTCAAATGCATTATCATTATTTGTTATTACACCAACTAAGTTTGCTACTTGAGAAAAACTGAACTGTTTCAAATACAATCCTTATGTCAAATGATCAAACTTGATCAGCCAAAAGATAGTGGGATAGCTTAAAAAACAATGTCTTACACATTTTGAATGTTAACTTGTGAACTATGTGTTAAAGAGACTATTTCCCCAAGATTCTTTGGATTGAATCAGGCTGACTCTGAAACCTGTCACAGACTAGTTAATTTACTCGCTTGTCTCGAAACAGGGCTGGAAAGAACATCTGTAACACGAACCCAATGACTTTGTAAACAATTTTTAATTTTCACCTTAACGTCAAACTTTGTTGATCTGGCCTTTTTTGATGCAAACATTTTAGTGCTGGAACTTATGAAGGCTCTGTTTGATTTTCACCACATTTTGGTGGACATGCCCAATAGATGTATATGGGGTGGTACACACATTTTACTGACTTTCTTTAGCAGATGGTGCTGTGCAAGTTTGATATTTTACACTGTTCTTCTTATGTGAAGAACTTGCAAATATTTTGTACCATTCCTCTTATAAATTGTACAACAACTGAGAAATTACAAAATGACATGTTGCTTGAACTGTAAATATCCCTGTGTGGCTTTTTTTCATGATTTATTTTGATTAGCCCTACATGTAACTTTTCAAGAATTGTTCCTTTTAATCTTTTTTGATCAAATCCTAGACTACCAAGTGGCTCCATGTGACATGCACAGAAACAACATGACCGCTCTTTTCTATAGGCCTATAGCACCACCTGCTGTTGAAAACTTTAATTTATCCAGTACATTAGCAAATCCACTTTACAGGTGAAGTGCAATGAACATCAACCTTGAGATCTTTGCAAGACAATCCTGCAGTGACATTTACCTGTTTTATCCTGAGAGCAAATCGAGTTGGGACCTCATTTGAAACAAACTATGCCCTGCTACAATGAACATTTTCAACGGAGACCAACTCTTGAAATAATGTATTCATGTATTTCACCAAATATTTATACATGACATGAGTGATTATTGATTTTAGTAAATTGCAAAGTAAATTGCTACATTGTTATGGTATCATTCTCTAAGAAAAATATAACAGTGTAAGTTATTACACTGCCCATGTGTTTTAAATATGTCTGACAAAAAAGATTATTACACTAATTAAATTCAAAGGCAATTGTGTCCATCTAGGTCCACACCAAGACGTCATCTGCCATTAGCATGGTACACTATTTTGCAACCTTGCGGTTATCTCACCCTAAGCCATGTTTGTTGAAACTGACCACTAATATGAATAAAGCTGCAGGAGACCCCTGCCAAAAGCCTGGCATTTTCAAATGCATGGAGTGGATTTGCAATATTTGTGATGTTTGTGTGCAAACTAAATTTGTTATTTGTATGCTTTATTCTTTGCAAAACCTAATGTATATGCAAACTGTGCTTTGTTTGTTTACCAAAGATTTTTTTTGAATTTGTAAAATATGTTCTACTGATGGGGTGGCACGGTGGCGCAGCAGGTAGCGCTGTCGCCTCACAGTAAGAGGGTTTCAGGTTCGGCTCCCGGCCGGGTGGCCAGGGTCCTTTCTGTGTGGAGTTTGCATGTTCTCCCCGTGTCTGTGTGGGTTAGCTCCAGTTTCCTCCCACAGTCCAAAGACATGCAGGTTAGGTGAATTGGAGACACTAAATTGCCCTTAGGTGTGAATGTGAGTGTGTTTGTCTGTGTGTCTGCCCTGCGATGGACTGGCGACCTGTCCAGGGTGTTTCCCTGCCTTTCGCTTTATGAGCGATGGGATAGGCTTCTGCACCCCCTGCGACCCTAATCAGGATAAGCGGCTTAGAGAGTGAGTGAGTGTTCTACTTATTTGAAGCATCATACATTTACGAAGTGAGCAGTATTTTTTTTTTTCATTATTTTTATTGCTGTATTTGCAAAATGCAGTGCAATGTAAGATATTTATTAAATACTATGCATTTATTTGTTAAGCTTTTGCCATAAATTATGTCATAGCCACTTCTTCCCCATTGCCATAAAATACATTACAGCAAATCTTACTCCTTAAATGCTACCAAAGATTCTGTTGGATCCCTTGTAATCATGAACGTGAAAGAACAGAAGTGTAGTCAGTCCATGGATTGCTCCTGAGATTTTCTGATGGTCTTTTATGGTGCCGTTCAGACACTGGTTAATGGAAGACATTCCACTTTACATTTTTTAAAAAAAAAATTTGACACATAATGTTATTCAATATTTTGCAGAATTTCATGCTTGCTACGTATTGACACATTACGCTTGCTACGTATTGACACATTAAAAGTAAAAGAAAAAAACACTCTTCTGGTGAGGATTGACCCAGATTTCTCCGCTAGAGTTTTGTGCATACCACAGGGCAAAACCCAAAAATCCAAAGAATACTCTGGGACGAAGATTAAATAGATTAAGAGTTTAGAACAATATAAGTGTGATAAGGTAAGAAGCATATTTTAGGTATTCACATGCTGTAAAGCAAATATCACAGTGGAAAATTCTGTACTGTACAAACATTTACAGTAGATCGCACAACCTTTGTAATTACTTTTTCTTGCCCTTCTTTAAGCTTTGTTTGTAGACCATATTAATACTTAAAACTTTTTCTCCAGGGCAATGTCATCCCTGATACAGCGCTTAGATCTTTTTTTGGCCTTGCAGCATTGGTACGTCATAAGGACAGCAAAAACTGCAGCAACAATGGAGAGGCTGAAGAGAACATAGAGACCAGTCTCAGCATCAGAAGGAGATATTTCCATACCCAGGAAATTGACTACCATGTCTCCATCGGGGGAAGGTGGAGAAGTTGTTCCTGTGGAGAAAGAAAGACAAGCATTTGTTGAGTGAGGCGTTACTGGTTGAGATTACGTATGGTTTTCAATATTTGTGGCAACTTTACCTTCCGGTTCAGGGGTAAGACACTCATGAGGACCATGTGCTGGATCTGGGAAACCATTGCAAGAGATAATAGAGCCATAATATCTTGCTGATTCTTTTGCTATTCTGGGAAGAGAAGGATCTGATCGATTTACATAGAAGAGTCCAAACTTCTCATCAAAGCCTGTTGCCCACTCCAGATTGTCCATTAAAGACCATGCAGTGTAGCCACGAATATCCACACCATCAAGCAAGTATGCTGAAAACAAAAATGATCTCTTTACCATCACAATAAAATTTGGCATTTTCAGTTCCAAAAGACTTAACTATGAATTGCAAAAAAAAAAAAAAACCTTAAAAAATCTATTACTTAATTATTTCTATGCATGACAAACACTGTATCATAGCTCAAATACTCTCAATTACCAACACTCTCTTAGTGGTTCAGAGGCATGACACACATTAGTACCTTTCAGGGCCTGATTGATGTAGTTCTCATAAAAGTGAATTCTATGGGTGTCATTTAAGTTCATTGCGCCTCTCTCTGAGATGCCGTTTTCAGTGATGTAAATTGGTGGGTTGCCATATTCTTCTTTAATGAAGTTCAGGATTTTTCTGAAACCTGTGGGGGTCACCTTCAGCCAGGAGGAGCCAGAGTCGAGCCATGTGCGGTCAGCAATAGTTCCTGCCCCCCTAGAATGACACATAGTATGCAGTGTGTTAATTATTTGGCTTTGTGAAAAAGACAGATACACAGAGGTGTTGGATATTTGCAGAGCCTTACCTGTCTCCATCGTAGTGCTGGAGCTTCTTGTAGTCCAGCGGATATGTCAGAACAGTTGTGTAGTGGTTGAATCCAAAATAATCGTAGGTGCCTTTAACCCTCTGTATTTCGGCTGGAGTAAATTCTGGGAGTCTAGATGGGTACATAAATGCAGTTTAAGATCAGTGTTGCATGCTGGTTGACAATGTCCTGCGAACTGATTGGTACGTGGACCCTTACCGAGATTTGGGAAGGCCAGCGGCCAAGCTTCTTTCACGAATGATGTTTTTCATCACGTCGTTGTAATCTCCATTAAACACAGGGTGAGCAAACCAGCCAATGTAGAACTACGGCAAGAGGAGTAGAACACAAATTTCAAACTCAGGAACTGCTGAAATTGAGCTTGATGACTGAACTGCACATTACTTTGCTCCCTGAACTGGTTGAGACAGTTTGAGAAAGTGCAATAAGTATGAACAAATTGTAAGAACTCACTTGCACAACACGTCTGGCTGCTTCTATGTCTTCCTGTTTGTAGGGATTACGGGGTTCTGCCCAGTCAGAGTTTATGGTAATGCCAACCATTCCACCCTGTTTGGCTCTGTACTTGTCATTGTAGAGATGCCAAGCTTCTGCATGAGCCTTTAGGAGGTTGTGGCCCACAATGTAAGGCAAAGTACCTGGCCTGAAGCTTATACCTAAATGTAAAAGAAATATAAATAAACTCAAGATTCAGCACTAAAAATGACTGACTTCTGCATCCATAACCAGATTTTCACATTCCTTGTCTTTTTATCTAGAAGCTACAAGAATGCAGACATCCTTAAAAAGAGTTCAGTTTAGTATTTATGTTTAGTATCCTTCAAACAATTCTTTTAAAAACTTCATAGTTTTTTTTTTTAAATAATGCATTTTTAGCAGGTCATTTGAATGCCCCGAAGCCAGTTGGGGGAATAAGACCATACCTGGTGCGGCAGCTCCATAGCCATGGCCTACGTTTGCAACATTATAAGGCTCATTGATGGTGATCCAGAACTTCACTTTGTCTCCAAGACTATTGAAAATGACATCTGCATACTCCTTGAACCTGTCAACAATGGTGTCATTTTCCCAGCCTCCGAGGTTCTGCACCGCTTGAGGCAAGTCCCAGTGGTATAGGGTAATCTGTTAATATGAAGAGAGAAAAGTCACAAGTTTTAACTCTATGTAATCCACCACTTACCTGATCTTTGTATTTAAAACATCACAGTCTCTTTCTCTATTATGTAAAGATACCAATATGCTGTTTAAAAGAAAAAAAAAAATGCCTCCACTGGTGAAGAGCTTCATTCACAAGTGTACACTTCAGAGAAACCAAGACAAGTTAAGGTTAAGGTCTCTTCTGTTTCATAAAAGGAATGATATTTATTTAATTGTGTGTCATTTCTAAATTCCAATTGAATTTTGCCAATTTATTATTTTGTGATGTCAATTTTGCCATGACAAGAAACACATAATTTGTAGAATTATGTTTTCATAATCCTCCATTTTTGTGATCAAACGGGTGTAGCCCAAATTCAAATGAACTTAACCATGTTCTTCAACATAATTATATTCCATAACAACTCTGGTTTCGCTGTGGGTCTTTCCCTACCTGTGGTTTAATATTAGCAGCCAACAGTGCATCCACCAGTCTGTGATAGTAATTCAGTCCAGCCTCGTTAATGTGCTTGGTGGTTCCATCTGGCAGAACCCTGGGCCATGATATGGAGAAGCGATAGTGGTTAACTTTCAGCTGTTTGAGCATATCCACATCTTCCGTTATTTTGTTGTAGCTGTCGCATGCGATATCACCGGTGTCATCATTTGCCACCCTTAGTGGTGTGTGAGCAAATTTGTCCCAGATACTCAAGCCTTTTCCATCCGCTCTCCAGCCGCCTTCAATCTACATTTAGGGAAAAAGAAAAAACAAAGTTAGAATAATGAAGAAAGGGCTGGTTTTGGAATTCAGTAGTCGGTGAAGACAACCAATAAGTGCATGTTACTGGATGTATACGAGAATGTATATCACCTGATATGAGGCTGTAGCAGTGCTCCATGCAAACCCCTTCATGAAATGACCGTACAATGGTTTCTCTTCCTCTGGCTGAGGAAAACCATTGTCTCTCATGATGAGATAGTATAAGTGAGCAGAGCGTTTTGGAGTCCTTGGTCGATCCGGATGTTTGAAGTCCACATGATGAAGCCCAAAGCCTACTTCATATCCATTAAGCCATTCAAATGAATCCATGAGAGACCAAGATGTGTAGCCCCTAACCCTCACGCCGTCCAAGCTGTATGCTTAATGAGCAGGAGGGAAATGTTTTCAAGGTATATCTTAATGACCTCTTATAATCTTATTTTGCTATTTAACTTTAAAAAATGAAGAAATAGCCACAATCTTTTCTTACCTTTGAGTGCTTCATTGACGTAAGTCTTGAGAAAAAATATTCTGTCTGTGTCATCAAGTGTTGTCTTAGAGTCTGTGGACACTCCATTTTCTGTTATGTAGATCTCTGGGTCTCCATACTCCTCTTTTATCCAATTGAGAAGCCTCCTCAAGCCCCGTGCAACAGCCCTTAACTCTTTCAAGGCAGTGGCTTGAGAATCTGACTCATCCTCCTTTTGAAGATCCTGATCATCCTCATAAGATGCAGGGGAAACATTGGCAGTTATATGATGGACTTTTTTGGTTGTGTACGCGTTTATGCAAAAGACATCAGCTGTGCCTTGTATGTAGGCTTTCTCCTCATCAGTAAAAGAAGGTAGCCTAGTCTGTGGAAGACCCTGAAGTTCACTCTTAATGCCCACTTGCCACTTCATGGCATCTGGATAGTCACCATTTTTGAATATGGGATGTGCAAACCAGCCAAGCTGAAACTGCATTGCACGGTCAGCAGCAACCACATCTTGAGGGTCATCAACATTTTTGGGCTCAACCCAGTCAGCGTTGAGACTGATTGATACTAGTCCACCTTGAGATGTCCTGTATTTGTCATCATAGGTGTGATAAGCCTTGGCATGAGCTTTTAGAAGGTTGTGTGCTACCCTGTATGGAGCATCTCCTGGGCTCTTGACATTGGGAGGAAATTGTCCTATTCCATAACCTGACCATGCAATGGTGTGGGGCTGATTGAATGTTATCCAGAACTTGACTCTGTCTCCAAAGGTTGCAAAACAGAAATCACAATAGTCATTGAAGATGTCAATCATGCTGACACTGTCCCAACCTCCTGCATCCTGTAGTGCCTGAGGGAGGTCCCAGTGGTAGAGTGTCACCATGGGTGTGATATTGTATGCTAGGAGGCCATTAATGAGCCTGTTGTAATAGTCAACCCCTTTCTGGTTAAGGGAAGCCCTTAAGCCATTGGGGAAAATCCTGGACCAGGATAAGGAAAACCTGTAACTCTTTACTTTCATGGCTCTTAGCATGTAAAGATCTTCATCTATTTTATTGTAACTGTCACATGCCACATCACCATTGGCAACTTCAGGAATGGTATTGGGGCCATGAGTAAAGGTGTCCCAGATACTTGGTCCCTTCCCATCTGCGTTCCAGCCACCTTCAATCTGGTATGCTGAAGAGGAAACACCCCAGTGAAACCCATCGGGAAAAGTCCCATAGTGGTAAAGCTTCCACTGAAATTTTGTCTGACGTGAAAATTTATCCCAGACAATTTTGGATTTAGAGGGAACCTCAGATGGGGGCAGAGCAGGACGATTCATGCTTTGAAATCTTGTGCTATGAATTCCATTTGGGTTGTTTACTCTCCCTGCTACAAAGCCATTCAATTCAATGACTTGTGCATAATAATATGCTGATTTCTTGGGTGTCCTAGGCCTGTTTGGGTCTTCAAAGTCCACATAGTGCAAGCCAAATCTTTCACTGTAGCCTTGTGCACCTTCGAATCCGTCCATCAATGCCTGTACAGTGAACCGTTGCACATCAACACCATCTGTACGTATTGCTGTAAAATTAAATAGAGAAAATTAATCTAAACATTTGACACAGAAAAAATGTAAACATGGTGCATATGAGTTTAAATAGCACGTTGAAATTTGAGTCCAATCAAGGTTGTTCCTCACCAAATTTTTTACAGAAAAATTTTTAATCAACCAACTGATTTACCTTTAAGTGCCTCATTAATGTAACCCTTCAGGTATTCCACACGTTGTGTGTCATTGAGCACATCTCTGTTGTACTCTGTTGGCATCCCATTACCAGTGATGAAAATGGGTACTTTTGTGACAGATGTATACTCTGCAGCAATATAGTTCAGCAGTCGACGAAGCCCCCAGGGCACAGACTGGATTTGACTGGAGGCAGTGGTGGGCCAGTTGGGATCTACATGTGATTGATAGTCTCCTACAATATCTGGTCCAGGGGCACAGTTGCCTGTACTGTGGCTGACCAGACGGGAGGTGTAGTGGTTTAAACCGAAGAAATCAGCTGTTCCTCGGATTCGCGTTTTCTCAGCATCTGTGAAGACAGGGAGTCTGGCAACTTCTGATGGTGAGCACTGTTGTTTCTTAAGATCGATCTGATTTTTTAGAATTGCAGGGTAATCTCCATCAACAAATATTGGGTGAGCAAACCAGCCCAGCATGAACTGAAGATAACGCTCTGCTGCCACTACGTCTTGTTGATTTGCGGGGACCCGTGGCTCTGCCCAGTCTGAGTTGAGAGCAATGCCCACTCTCCCACCCTGCTGCTTTCGGTATTTATCATTATAAATATGCCAGGCCTCTGCATGAGATTTCAGTATGTTGTGAGTCACCTATGAGAGCAGGGTTTAAAATTAGACCATGCATATTTGTTCAGTATCAAATATAAATGTAAAATATAGCAAACTTACTTGAAAAGAAGCAACCACAGGGTCTTTGATGCTGGGAGGGTGCTGCCCTGTGCCATATCCATAATTGCTGACTACCCAGGGACTGCTGAAGGTGTTCCAGGTCTTGACTCTTGAGCCATATCTGGAGAAGCAGAAGTCAGCGAAGTCTCTGAAAGCCTCCACGATAGTGTCACTGGTCCAACCTCCAAGATCTTGCAGGGCTTGAGGCAGATCCCAGTGATACAGGGTGGCAACAGGCTCAACACCAGACTGAATAAGGGTGTCAATCAGCTTGTCATAATACTGAGCCCCCTTCTCTTGAAAGCTCTCTTTACGACCATTGGGGAAAATGCGGGCCCAGGAGATAGAGAACTGATAGGTTTTGGCTAGCATACCCCTAAGCAGGTATGCATCATAGTCCACCTTGTAGTAGCTGTCACAGGCCAGATCAGCAGTCTGGTTGTTAAAGGCATGACCTTCATGACCAAAGCGATCCCAGATAGTCTCACCCTTCCCGTCTTCAGACCAGCCACCCTCTACTTTGAAAGACTCACTAGAAACAGCCCACTGAAAGCCTTCAGGAAAAATGTCGTTCAGGAATGTGTCCCGCTCAGCTGCCGACTGGGAACGGAATTTGTCCCACACAGTCTGATACGAGGCTGGGGAAGCATTCTTCTTAATGACATCATCACTCTTTTGGTTCTCAGTCTGAAGACTAGATAAGGAAAATGTGAGTACAGCAGGTGTATGTTAGATATAGACTGTATAAAATGTGTTGCTTTATAATGTGTGGCTTAGATTAGACAATGCTTTTGTACAACACAGGCAATTTAAAATATTGATTAAGAAAACATAACTGAAAGGTAGAAAAAGAGTACAAGGCTCATATCGAGAGCTTTGCAATACAAGATATATTACCTAGTATGGGGGCCTTCATGATCTAGATTTCCCAAAAGGCCCACAATGTCACAGCCCAACAGATGTAAATCTGTGTTTCTTAAAACTGAAAAAGGAAGAAAAAAAAAGGCTTGTGATACCGAGACACAACTGGGTCATTTGCCACATTTCTGATTATTCATCGAAAAATTATGTCTCGTATGACAGTCTTTCACATCAGTAAGCCCTCCAGAAAACATCAGAATTTAAAACGAAAATCACCTTAATTTTCAACAAATATATCTCAGTGAATATCTGGCCAACATCATTTGGTCTTAACACAGCTTTTTTAAAATTCTCCCACTTGCTCTTAAACAGTTCGTGTTAGTCTAAAAAAAAAACAACCCACTTTAAAATACCTTGTTCTAAGTTAGACACTTATTCATTTCATCTCAGGGGTATGGTCATGAGAGTAAAAATAACCATCTTCATTGAACAGAAGATTATCCAGGGTTACTATGATAAATTCTGAGGTTTATATTCAGTACACTTTGCAAATCTGGAGGTTCAGAGATTGTATTTGTAAAGATATAAATGTATGTCCTATTTAATGATTGTTTTGACCATTTTAACAGTGGTGTGGAACTGGTGTGATAGTAGTTAAATTAATGAATTATCTTGAGTTATACTGTTACATGCCTGTAGTTTTATTTTATTTACATTTGCTTTCATTCATTTTGCAGAGGCTTTTATCCAAAGCAACTTCCAGTTCAGACAGATTGCTGTGTAAATGACTCCACTAAATTCATTATCAGGTTAGATAGACATACACGAGTAAGTTAACAGAAAATAATAAAGTGAATTACAAGTGATCTAAACTGCAGAGTATCATGGTTATATAACTATATGATTTTATTATCTAATTGTATCAGCTATAACTGTTGCCAGCTGTCAGGTTAAAGTACATGGATTGTTTACCTTCAAGGACACGGGTGAGAGGTTGAACTCCGTGTTGGACACTTTTCTTCACGTGGAACTCATATATCAGGGTGGATCTCTGTCCACCGGTCATCTTCATTGAAATGCAAAGATAGTGTTAATGGACATGAATGATGATCTTAACAACTGTGATAAGATAATCATTAGCATACGATGGGCATAACAGTCACGCTCTTTGTCCAAGCAATGTGTTAATAATTAGCTCATCTGTTTTCATAATTTTCCATGAAATGGCATTTAAAGAAACTGGGTTAGTGACACTTAAGATAAGATAACACTTTATTAATCCCCAGGCGGGGAAATTTGGGAATGCCTTGATGTGCTGAATGCCCCCACAGAGGCCTGTGCAGTAAAACAAAATAACAAATGACAACAAATTCTAATCATGAAAAACAAACAAAACAAAAACAAAACCAAAATAACGACAAACAACAACAACAAATGCCACCTTATTTTCAATTAATGCTGTTAGACTGACACATTTTTTTTTTTTTAGCTGTTTTGTAATTTTGTTGGTTTCTCGCTTCTGTGGATGTCTGATCTGAGTTTGTGCTTTACTTTTTGTCTCTATGAGTTGAAGGTCATTTTTTCTTCTTCAGTTTTGTTGTTTTTTTCAAGCTGCCCTATTTTAGTATTCAGAGAACTGATAATAATGATGATGATGATGATGATGATGATGATGATGATGAAGATGGGTGTTGTTGCGATTGTGTTTATTTGTTTGTTTGTTTATTTGTTAAGAGATGGGGGGGGGGGAGACTATGGCAGCCTATAGAATCACTTTGTCACACCTCTATGCCCCACAGGGATTTTGGACTCCACCAGACCTATACTGTGGCGCCACCATGAGTTCAAACCTGCAAATTCAAATTTGAGACTCTGAAGTTTATAAGTAATCATTAATAAGTGGTCATTACTTATTACCCACTCTCTAGCCCCACCCAGAGGCTATCTTTCACAATCAGGCAACACTGCCCCATACGTCATTCTATCAACCAAGAGTCCAAGAGAAATATTATATCTTCTTACATCTAATAATCCATGTGGAGATAGGTAACTGGCTATGCAGAAAGCGTGTCTCAATCACCTAACCAGTGCCGACACTTTACAAGTCTTGAAATCTCTTGGCAGACATGTGACCACAAATGTCACATACTTCACCACCACTGGGGCCTCCTACAGGCCAGTTTTACCAGGGATCCCATAAGAACTGCTTTTAGTCCTAATTTGAGCTTTGTTTTTTTCTTTTATTTATTTGCTGTTATGGGCTAATATGCTACACCCTGCAGGCGTTATATACTATATATACTACGTCATCGTCAATGTTACTAATAAAAACATCCCAACTGCATGCTTTAGTTAGTTTTTTTCACCTTGCAGAGACAAGCCCTATTTTAGTGCATGTTACAGAACCTTGCTTTACACTGAAGTCTTTTCAAATGTTAAGACTGAGTCCTTGTTTTGTTTACGTGAAAAGATAGTTTCTCTTTTTACTGAAAGTGAAGTGAATTACCTGTATATCCGTCAGCTTTGTTGTTAAGCTTGATCCGGGAGTGTGGTCATAACTGATATGCACAGAAAGGAAATCCATATGTGCCTAATGAAGAAATACACATTTTACACACACATAGCATATGTATGTTTATACGTATATCACAACACGGCAATCGTTGTGATGGCTAAACAGAATATGTTTGTCTGCAAATCATTTGAAGAGAAGCTTTATATATCTGCCATCATGTTTAGCATCCATACCCTGTTAATAGCCCCAGTTTGGTAAATTCTGGCAACATCATCAGCACTGATCCCAAGTGATATACGCCCCCCTGAGGACACAGAAAAATGACCATGTAGTTGATGGTTGAAACTCTTTAATTCACTGGTATGTGCTGAAAAAAGTGTCAGTCTTAAAAGTCTAAAAATGTTATCTTTTCATTGTTTTTTATTTGTTAACTCGTAAAATTTTGCTTATTGACATCAAACTACAAATGAATAAAAGGACGTATTCAAAAATGAATGTACCAAATATTTCTTCAATACAGTAAAAGCTGCTTTACGTGATTACTTTGAACTCAAGGAAAATTTATTAATGAATAATTCAGTGGGAATAACCCCAAAGTTCATTGTAATCTCTAACATCTTGGCTTCTACATGAAGTGTTAGGATTTTGGACTCTACGGTCAATATTTTTATTGCAGGTCATTTCATAAGGGCTGTAGTACTAAGCAGGGTTCAAATGTGAGTGATCAAACTCTGGGTCCAAGTAAAAGTTATTTGTCACAGAGTTGGCTCAATTTTTAGCTCTGTTTTTCACCATGACAACTCATGTTTCACCATCCACTGAAGGTGTGGTAGGGTGTTACTTTAGCCTTGCTTTTGGTTCCAGCTGGACAAAATCATTTGGCCTGAAAATTTCAAGAAAGAGTAGGAGAGGAAAGGATTGCATGGACAAATGATTGTACCCAGTAACTTTTGAAATCCGCGGCTTCATGAAATGTTCTATAAGGGCAAGAACAGGGCAAAAATACTCTAAAAGGTGAACAAAATCTATGTGAATAAATTGTACACCACAAGGTATGCATTCGTTGCGGTGGACTTCTGTGCCTTATCTGTCTAATTATCTAATAACTTACCTCTGGCAGAAAACCTCTGGTGGTAGAGCTGGTACACATTAGCATGACAGTGGGCAGCGTTTTGCATTTGCTCTTGCTCTGTAAGCTCGTGAAAATGGCTAAACGTGATCCAAGAATCGACAAGGTCGCCAAAAGCAGAGAACACAAATGAGGCATATTGCTCAAACAGAGTTGGTAGTTCAGGACTCTCCCATCCTCCATATCTGGTTCTGAGATTTTCTGGTACGGTGGAATGATGGAGCACCAGCAGAGGCTGGATGCCAGATTCAGTCAACTGCTCCAGAAGGGTCCTGTAGCAAGTCACTGAGTCCTCATTGGGCTGATTGGATTTGCCAGTGGGAAGGAGTTGAGACCAGGACAGGGGTACCTTGAAGTGAGTTACTCCTCTGCTCTGAAGATACTGGAAGTGGTCCTTGGACTGGGGTGGTAGAGCAGCTCGACAAATAAAGATATCCTCGCCCGGATCTCCGGAGGACAAAGTTTGGCCAGAAAGAGGATTCGTTTGCAGGTCTTTTACAAAGTTGTTGGTTAGAGGACCTGCAAGAAGCATGAACTCCTCCTGGTTCTTCCCATTCCCATGGCAGCCATGAAAGCACAAGAAGAGACAGAAGAGTCCGTTCAAGAATTTCATTGTCACGGTCTGAGAGGACAAAAGTTTCACAGAGCACTTTATAGCTTAGCGTGCTAATCTGTTAGTTAATCACTTTCACAATCAAGCCATGTAACTAAAACCTGCAGATAGCCTTTATTGCAGTGGTGTTGATAATTGTTTGGGACATCGCTGATTCAGACATTTGATAAAGTTATTTTGAGAGGAGATTATTTTCCTGATAAAATAACTGCATGAAGAGATACGCTGAGATAAACACAAAGTCATGAGACACCCTTGAGTAGGGGGAGCAGATTTCCTTGTTTGCTTATAAATTCTGTAGACTATATGATTTACCTTTAAAATTTGTCAGTGGAACCTTAGTTGTCACATAACTCTTTGTTTTGAGTTCCTTCCCATATGACCCCATAATTTTGTTTTCAGGTTCTACCCGGCAGCAAATTTGGCCAAACTACAGGCATGGGCTGTTCGGTTCATCATTGGTCCAGGCGTTAGAAGGGAACCTCTCTGGATTTCTGGGAAAAGTTCTATTTTTTGAGACTTGTTTTTGGGCAAATTTACTACCAAATAAACATTACTTTCCTTATTACTTACTAAACATAACTCTTTGTCCCTATGTGCCTCTCTGGCCGTTCCCACCCACCTAACCCCGGTGAGTGAAGTTTGCTCTTTTCCCCCAAGCCTAAAATTCCTAGAAATCCTTTAAGATTCACTCTCTCAACCTTTACTCAATGCTGATAAAGGAAATTCATATATCATTGCTAAAGTCCATATATCTATTGCTAGAGTCTGTCAAACTTACAGCAGGATCACATCGTTGCCTGAACTAATACCAAACATTTCCAGACCAAAGTGAACTTACAGTGCTAAACTCGAAATTCCACAGGGAATGTAACGTTGTATGAGCACTCTCACATATTTCTTATAATCACTTATACAGGCAGCAATAACATGTAAAAGCTAAAGCAAAGGAACATTTTGTGGATTATATGTTCAAGAAACCCAAGAAAAAAAAACTGGTGACAGTCAGTCTGTACATTTTCAAACATTTACCCATGGCAAGAGAATGAGTTCAATCAAGACAATGTTTCAAAATTTATTTATTTTTTTTTTCCAAAGTTTTTCATTTTGTTTAAACTCAAATAACACCTTACAAAAAGTATAAAAAAAGTATAGCAAGTTTTAAAAAATAACTTGATTTTGAGATGATGTAACAAAATTCTTCTTGGTACCATATTTTGAGTCAAAATTTGTGGACTGCATCAAGACAAAACGTGTTCTATTTTTTCCATGATCCAAAACCACACGTGTTAAATGTTGCTTCATTCTGAGATGTAATGACACATTGTCTCTCCTGGACAGACAGTACTTCATTTGAAATTGCATAGAGAATCAAAATAAGACACGAATTATGCAATTAGTGTGGTTGGTCTAACTGCTGGAGACCATATCTGCCTCAGTAGGCAGGGCAGTATTTTCGTGTTCATGAATGGTTTACTACTACCTTCAATTATCTGAGGGCCAAATACTGACAGAACATTTCAAACAAACAAACAAACAAACAAACAAACAAACAAACGAGTTCACGTTGTCACCGTACCATGAGAGTCCAATGCATTCCCATTTTACCATACAATAAACAAAACACGTGGGACAAAAAAAAAAAAGATTTGTAGAAAATGTGGACAAAACTGCAGGAAACATTTGTACTTGATGAATTTTAAGTCCACCTCAGAAGGATCAATATCTCAAATACTCCTAAAGTACACGTAACATACACAAAATTAAAACAAAATATCCAGAACATCTATTAAGATTCATAAGTATTCAAGCATTTCCCAGGTTTGTTGTTTTGTTCATTCAGACAAACGGTGCTCCAGGATTCTCAGAGAAACTTCAAGGCCGGACCATTTATAACTCTGGCAAAACAGCCCAGGAGCCATCAGTCTGAGGAGCACTTTGCCCGGTGAGATTTTACCCCTACAGGCAAAAAGGCTAGGAGCCCAGTTGAAGGGGCAGCCCTTACTTTGTTTTACTAAGTAACTGAGTAAAGTAACTTTTGGTCTTTCCAACTCGACTCAGCTGATGACCAAATAACCAGAGAGCAGGAGAGAAGCCCCGTTTGGCGCTGCTTCAAGACTAAATGTGCACTAGCTGTGGATCAATACTCTAAACACACATAACGACTTGTTCTATAAAAGCTACATACACAATCTATGATAAGACGTGGCTTTACGTTGGCTCATCCATTTCTTTTTTTTTTGGAATGACAAAGAAAAGGTAAACTCCAGTTTTCAATTTAAGGCATTTTTGAGATGCAATCCTAAGCACTTCAGAAGAAGTGAGGTAAGACAAAATGGACGAACCACTGTTACCATTCCCTACGACAAAAAACAAAAAAAAAAGAAAGACAACACTGCAGCAGTCACTATGAGAATGAAACAGACACAACGATCTGAATTACTCTATCACTTGTTTTTGGGCACTTTGGATTTTCAGGCTGGTTGGTTTTCAAGTATCACTGGCTGGTAAGATGCTGCTTTCTGAAATTGATGTTGTACCTTAGTGTTCTCCTAATACTGCAAGGCATTCATTACCTCATTCTCCTCCAGAGTGCATACACTCAATAAGTACACACGTGTGCATACACAATTGCACACACACACACACGTCCACACAGACAAATGTCCCCTTGTCCAAACGATCCTCTCCTGACATACAGTGTCACTTTGACTGAAGATGAAGCAGACTGTAGTTCAGGACTGATCCTCATGCTCTGATTCCTGAGGAGAAAGACCAGGAAAGATGTAAGCTACATATCTAATTGTTAGCACACTTCAGAGGAAAATTCTGGTAGCCCATTCTAGAATCACTGCTGATCTGAACATAAAACAGTTCTATTAAACCACTACAGACAAAATTACAAAACATTATAAAAAGGCATAACATAATACTTCAAATTTTTCTGACCCATCAGGTCATTTCAAACACTAACCCTTTTCACAGGTGCCTCCCTGTTTCTCCTGGGCAAAGTTGAGTCTGTTCTGTTCAACGGCGGTACCATTAGACTCTGGGCTGCTGCTGCGTGACGGGCTGCTATCCCCATTTTGGTAGGCCAGGTCCAGGTGCTGCTGAGCCAGTTTCAGGTGCCTGCGCAGCCGGTCCAGTTCTCTAGACGCTGCCTCGTCTGCGAAGGACTCGCGGCCAGAGTCTCCCAGGTTGTACTCCGGTTTGATGCCCATGGCCATCTTGCCCATGTTGTCCTTTTTCAGCGCGGTGTGGTACCCGGGCGGGGCAGAGGGCACCTGTCGACATGCGGCGCGCGCCCTGTTAATGGCGGCTTGATGCCGTGCGGAGCGTCTGAGGAAGACGTCGCGAATGCCGCTGATGCCCAGGTGAAGGATTTCCAGAACGGTGAATAGAAGGCAGAGGGCGCTCACCGCATACATGATTAAAAGAAAGATGGTTTTTTCGGTGGGGCGCGACACGAAGCAGTCGACGGTGTGGGGGCAAGGGCTGCGAGTGCAGACGTACGAAGGCGCCACCTCAAAGCCGTACAAGATGTACTGGCCAAACAGGAAGGACGCTTCGAAGGCCGCGCGTGAGAGCAGCTGCAAAACATACACCTTCATCAGCCCATCCCGCTTGATACGTCGGCGACCGTCGTGCTTCTTGCTGGGCTTCTCCGGCTCCTTTTCCTTCTCTGGAACAATCTCCTCTGAGATCATTGGATCTTCCTCCCCATTGTTCTCTGCCTCTTCGTAGTCACGGTTAGCCCCGCGGTTGACCATGGGCATTCGCTTCCGCGTCCGTGGCCTATACTCGTCGTCTTCCATACGTGCAATCTTGTGCATGGCAAAACCTAGGTACATGATGGTTGGCGTGGTGATCATGATCACCTGGAAGACCCAGAACCGGACGTGAGATAGAGGGGCGAAGGCGTCATAGCAAACGTTCTCACACCCAGGTTGCTGTGTATTACAAACGAATTTACTCTGTTCATCATAGTATATGGACTCTCCCCCAACGGCTGTCAGAACGATGCGGAAAACGATTAACAGCGTGAGCCAGATCTTGCCCACAAAGGTTGAGTGGTTGGAGATCTCGTCCAACAGTCGTGTAAGGAAACTCCAGCTCATGGTGTCTTTGGGTTTACTGGCCTCTCAGCACTGCAAAAGAAAACATGCAGTGAGAAACGAGAGTAAACAGAGTATTTAAGAATGTTAAAAAAATTAGGCCAAGCTTAGAGAACTCATTTAGCCCAACAGGCTGCAAAACACCCATGAAAACATAAAAGGTATTTCAAAGCAGTAAAAATATATGGTGGTAATAAATCTAACACACAGCACATAGTAAATAGGTAACAAAGGTATGCAGAATTACACTTAAACTCAATGTAAAGGCCTTGACTGTTCCTGGTAGAGAATTTCAGTCATGAGAAGTTCAGTAATTGAAATTCTCTGCCATTGTTGTTAGTTAGTCCAGGAAACTCACTGAGAAACTCAATTTGTCATACGGTTTACTGTTGTGACTGCAACACTAAAATCAAACTATGAGGATGTCATGTGGTGTCCAGCAGATGGCGCTGTAAGTGTACAAATCTCTAATCTTTACAGCTGGAATACATCTCTTAGGTCTGTGATGAAATGCCTTAATAAAACACATAAGTTTTGCCAAGGAATGTAGGTTGACCTTAGAATCACAGGCACAAGATAAACCTACTTTTGAGACCGAGTTAAATATTTCTGAACTTTGTAGAGGAAAACTCGGCAGCTGATGATACTACGATGGTCTATGATACTTCTGATGATCTCTCTCAAAAGGACACTGTATGACCTGAAATGAAACCGAGTTGATTAGAAGAACATGGTGGGACGTTGGACTAGGAAGTTCACCACCGTATATCAAGTCACAGACGTTTGATTACTGCTTCAAACATCTGTCTTACTGAACTTTGAACTCAGCGCAGGGCACATTCTGAGGGAATGGTATGAAGATGCTCTTGGACTGGGGCCTTTCATTTTGCGCTGCTTCCTGACCCCTGTGGTTTAGCACCTACTTACTACAACAACCAGGAATTCTCAGCGGCGCATCAACATCAAAGCCCTGTGTTTATAGGGAGGGAAGTCATCAACTAGGTTACTATGGCAATGTCTTTTCTTAATCCACAGGTTCCTTTAAATAGAACATTAAATGGAGGGAGTCTCTATAGAAAACATCACAACATTAAGAACAGGTCTTCATATGAATCACTCCAGGGTGATATCTCATTGGCACAAAAACAAAACAAAAGATTCTGTTGTACTCTTCAAGGCAAGTGTATTTAACTAAACACCTTAAATAACAGATAAAGATGCCAGAACCAGATGATCTGAGTGCGTAGATCATGATGACTCATGCCTCCTCTCTCATAGCTCTCATCTGATACACTATCAAAGGCAAGTTTTCTGTAATTATTTCCAAAGTGAATCAACATAGATGGTTGTTCTGAAGAAGGGGAGGGATGACTGGTATAACCAAGCAGCAGAATCCACATCAGTATTTTGGATCCAAAAAGCACACAAAAGGTTTACAAGAGTTCAGCTCTGACTTGTCTGTTCCATTAAAAGCAATGCAAGAGATTAACACTGTCAACACACCCAGTATGTTGAGTTCTTTTGTAAGACAGGTCTATTCTTTCAAAAGAATTTCTTTCATAAACCTACCACTCAGATTTCCATTTGTCTTTTCTTTTCGTGGAATGCTACAGTCCTCAGAGTTTTACAATACACCGCGTGAAGGAGCACCACCCCTGTGCCACCTCCACTCCCAAAGACTGACAAGTATCCGCATGTCAAGATAGTTACAGACAAGGTCTTCTCGACTGAACAGTCCCTTCCCGCTTAAATTAAATCTGAAAAGCTGACAACATTTGAGGATAAATGCTTGATTCTGTTACATAGTGCATGAAGCAGATGTGTTCATCACAGTATAGACCATCTTTAAAGGACAGTCCTTCACAGAAACTGGTCACTGCTGTATCAAGTCTCTCTGCTGCAGTGACTCCTGTTGGTGGAGGGCCACACAATTTTGACTTTCGACAATGGCCCAAGGTATTCGTCCATTTGTAGCCAAGACCACAACTGTCTGGATCCTCTCAACCCTAATGACACAATCATTTACTTCGGTTACAGGTGTCTCAACTTCCTGAAAGGTGCCAGCTCTTTTAATCCACTGTGAAAAACATCTTTAAACTCAGCAGTGTAGTCCTCTGCGTTACTGAACCCCAGAAGTAGCCCATGTACATATACAGCACATTGAAAAATCTTCGTCGAAGGTCTTTTCCACAAGAAAAAAAAATTACAGGGCTGATGTAAATCCATTATTTCTCATCAAGCTCTTTGTCCTTGTTATTTGGCTGTGGAAAAAACTGACACAAACACAACCCTGATCCCCCAGGCAGGGAAAAAAAAAAAGTTTCAGCCCTACCTTCTAAGAGTCAGAATACTGACCTCAGAGAACAGAAGGCCTTTGTAGAGACACATCTGGGGTTGTACTTATCACCCCAAACCAGACCTTTCCTGCACTGAGGCTGAAAGGGAAGCTGGAGCTCAGCAAAATGAGTATCAACATCTCTCAGATATTAAAAAATGAAAACCTCTCCAGCATCCAAAAACCCACCAACCTGGGGTGTGCACAGAAAAAGTTTGGAATGAATTCCACAGTTTAGTTTGAGGGACAAGCCACTGACAGTTTTACACTAAGTGTACCAAGTACACCGTCAGGTTAAATAACGTGACAAAATTCAGTAACATTCTTTTCTGAATTTAGATTCTTAAACTGTCCTTGTAGATTCTTAAACGGTCCTTGTACAAACATGTCCC
This sequence comes from Chanos chanos, assembly GCF_902362185.1. Lineage (NCBI taxonomy): Eukaryota > Metazoa > Chordata > Actinopteri > Gonorynchiformes > Chanidae > Chanos > Chanos chanos. Next base: position 37,742,407 of record NC_044504.1, read on the forward strand.
AGGAAATCGTCAACACATTTCGTTGCATCAGGCCAATGTTCATTCGTGTTTTAAGTCCATACGAAGATTCTAAATCCACAAACGTAGTTACATCATAAGACTTATTCAGGGTCTAGATACGCACGGCTGGGGAAAAGATCTGGAAAGCTTGATGCGAAATGTTAAGAGAAAAAAAAGCCGGCGTCATTAGCGCGCCTTTTGAAGTAATTTCAGAAACCAAACTCATAGGTTTGGGAACTATAGGAGGAACAGCTGGCAAGGGAAAAAGTAAGGAGGGAAACAAAAACCAGCTGAGACTATTAAATGAGGCTTACGACCAGTCTCCGTTAGACTACCACTTTCTTCTTCTACTCCCGGCAAGCCAAAGCAAAAAGTCTGTGTTCATGCCCGATAACATCAGCACCTGTTTGGCGTATGTATTTGTATTGACCCGCAAATATTAAGATCCTTGCGAGACAACAGTTCAAAAATGTGATAGAAAAATGCAGTGACTGTGTTTCAACGTTAAACAGCACACTTCACGGAGGCTACTCGTAGTCTACCTCACCCCGTGCAACGTGTCGCCTCACCTTGCCTGGCGACTAACAGAATTTAGCCAAAGCTAACGTTGTCTGCGAGTCAGTTAAGTGAGATGCACGTTGTTCTGTCAGGACACGCACTCAGAGCTGCCCTCGGACTCTACTGGCATTCCGTCAACACCAACATCCCAAGTGCACGCCGATTCAGTACCAAAGATTTTGACCAGCTGAGGAAGGTAATATCGGCCAAAGAATACTTTGTCCTTATCAGATGTTAGTTTCAAAAATAACTGAAAATGTCTATACGTCACAGAAAAAATTACTACTAATAAAACAATACTAATATGAAAAACAAGTTTACCATTGTTCTCCAACTGACGCAAAAGGGTTGAAGCGCGGTCTGTTCATGTGCATGAAGCTAATCTCACATGTTTATTCAAAAAAGGAGCTCAGAGTTCATAATCAGCTCTTACTGACTTTCGTAAAACACTAAAATAATACCAATAATTAAAATAACAGTTTATTTAGAAAACCCAGGCATATAAATCATACACGGCGTGTAGAAACAAGCGCGTTTAGCGACGATATTCAGTCACACATCACTGGTGTGTTCGCCTTCGGTAAAATGTTTCGACTTACCTTAATACTTAAATTTTCCAGTCCTTATCCTTCAATTTCCGTTGATTTCCAGTAAATCTAGAATATTCCAAACAATTCTTTTATCTTTTCCAAAGCGCCACTCATTGTTGACCCATTTGATTCGATGATACCATGTGACCCTTCTCCGTACGTCGTCGGGGTACTATATACTGTGAGGACAAAGAGTATCCCGAAATCCTTCTTTCTCCTCCCCTTCTGTCTCCGTGTACCCCACCCCCTTCAGGGGCCCTGGTTTGAAACCTGATAGTGTGATCGGAGTTGTGATTTGCAAAATATGTGCGGTCCGCAGAGGTTCAACAAAATTCCTCTCTATTAATTTCTGTGCTGCTCATTTGTGTTTGACACATTCCTTAAGAAGAATCTCAAAGTCCTAAATCACAGCACGGTTTTTCTCTGCCCTCTGAAAAGCACATTAACTCCAACTAGATTGTTTTTGCTATTTAGAACGTGAACGTGTTTACGGTCAGATGTAGCCTACAATACAACAACGCATCGACTATCACGTTTTACGGACTAACTCGAATGATTAACTCTAGGAAAACACAGCAACTGCCAAACCTCGTCACGAAAACTATGACGTTAAAGCAGTGCTGAAGTCGCATTGTACTCAGATATGTAGGCAGTCATATATTCGTATACATCTTAAACACACACACACACACACACACACACACACCGGGATTATATAATTTTTTTTCCCTACTATATAAAAACAAAACCATCATTTTAAGTTGTGTTTCTTTGTGAAACATGTATGATATACTGTTCAAATTTAGCTTGAATTGAACGGTTTGAGCTTTTTCCATTCAGATATGTGACATACCAAAGTAAAGCAAATTACTGTTATCCTAAGGGCGTCGTTTCAGAACTGTTTGGGTGAAGATGTTGTGCTGTTTATCTGACAAAACACAACTGAGAATACTGAATGTTGACTATGTGGTTGCATGGTAACATCCAAAGTTTGTGAATGTGTTTAGATTGGCTTGCCATAATGCAAAACATGTTTTAGCTCTAAATGTGTCTGAGTTAATGCTTCATTTTCTACAATGCAACCAGCAGTCTTCAGGAATTCTCTCACTGACACAAGAGGATGAACAACGCGACAAAGGAGACAGCCTGTGTTGACACTCCTACGGCTTTAAAGCTAAATGCTTGTTGACATGCCAATATCATTTGCTTATGTGTGAACTGGTAGTGTTGACTAATGAGCATAGTCAGCATATTACCCTGTTTCTTTCTCCTTTGACGCATGGCTGACTAGTCGTAGGTTTTCCTGTTCGTTGTATTGTACAGACAGCTTTCTCTCGCCCTGCTCGAATGGGTTGTTCGAAAGTTGTTGTTAGGTAGGCTTTTCCCTCATCGTCGCTTAATTTCAATAGACAGGGACCCCCCCCCCCCATAACCTTACAGCCTCTCTCTCTTCAACAGCCACTCTCAGACCAACAATAACAGGACTGTTTTCAAGTTATAAATGACTTAGTCATGGCCTCGTATACAAGGCAGTACAACTGCAGGCTGAGAGGTCTTCCCTGCTGCTGGCAGAACTGATGTAAATGGACACAATGACACACTCAAGTGATGCATGAAGAGCTGTCATTATCAGTCATTGATGTAATGCTATGGACATTTAAATTGTGAATGACAAGCTTTTAGCACCCTTGATCACCAGTCGCTGTCCCAAAAAAAGGAAAATGTCACAGACCCATAGGAAAAGAAAAGATTGCATTAACATTTGGAATTCCACCAAGATGTTACTGGATGAGCTTTTAAACTGGTCTGCAGACATTGTCTCAAGTTTAGAGCTTCATGCTGCGCAACGAAGACTTTTTACAGATAATCCAAACCAGGATCCATTCGCTTGGTAGCCGCTCCTAAAGAATTATCACGTTGTTCCCTCGGCAACGTGATCTTTTTAAAGCAAAATATTTCTGACCCGGAGTGACCAACATAACACATTTTAAAAAAAAAAAAGAGGTGTGAAATGACCAAAAATGATGGACACGAGTTATGTTTTGTTAATACTCTGGATTTCTGGCTAGAGCCGGGTGCCCCTGAATCACCCACGGTATGCTCTTCATCTTTGTTCAATATCTGCAGGATGAAATCTAAAGCTCACTTCTCACGGCAAAACTCCACCCTCCGAACTCTCTCTCAGAGCACCATTTGCGTAACGTGTTTGTTTTGTTTTAATATAACAGGCTCTCATTAATCAGACTAAAGCGTTTTCATTTAACACGGCTTAGGGCATCCAAGAAGTAAGGGTGGAGTATTAGAACATCAGTGCAACATGACGTCCGTGTGGAGACAACAATTGAGTAACGTCTGAACTGGGTGAAAAGTCTCATCCTCCAAGTGCCACAGCCAAGCACGTGATGTTTCCCCTTCTTCTTCGCTTTTGTCACCATACACATTTTTAGTTTCGCAGTAGAAGTCAGTTGCCTGCCTGAGGACAGCTTTGGAATGATGGTCTGCTTGTGGATGAACTCTTGCGTAACTTCTGCTGCTGGTGACATCAGAACCTTTCTGTTAGAAGGCTGTGGTCAGCTTTTTTCTTTGAGTCTCTGAGGGCTTAAAAACACCCCCCCCCCCCTCCCCCGCTCCAGTCACCCCTTACCCTCACCCACCACGTACAAAAACGCACACACACACATACACACACACACATGCATGCACACACACAGACACATATACACGCACACACACACGCACGCACACACACACACACACACATACATACACGCACGCACACACATATACACGCACGCACACACACACACACAGACCCACGCACACACACACACACAGACACACACGCACACGCACAAACACACACACAGACACGCACACACACACATACATGCACACACGCACACATGCACGCACACACACACACACGCACATATACACACACACACGCATACACAGACACACACACGCACACACACATACACACACACACACACACACACACACACTCACACACATACATGCACACACACACACATGCACGCACACACATACACACACGCATGCACATATACACACACACACACACGCACATATACACGCACACACACACGCATACACAGACACGCATGCACACACATACACACACACACACACAGCCCCTCAATATCTTTTAGTCTCATACGGGAGGTGACTATGAAGAAAGAAAAACCGAAGGTGACTGTAACAAAAAGACTCTGGATTAACTTTCAAACTTTGAAGAACGTAGAGCACAAAGCCTTCTTTAGTTAAATAGAGGTAAAGTTCACAGAGAATTCTGTTCTGGTCAGTCTTCCAAATGCTTGTATCATGCAGGGATCTGCTTGAATGAATTAGGGGCGGGGCTTTCACTTGTCCTCATGACATTCTTTAAGGCACATTCTTGAGATTATCCTTATACCAGAAAAGCTGCTCAGCCAAACTGCATGTGTTAAATTTCATTTTCCATATACCATAATCAGTTACATCAAGGCTAACTACAACTGTTTGTTTGTGTATCTTTTTGTCTACATTCTGACTGAAAACAAACCCCCCAACCTTGTCGAATCACTTGAAAATTTGGTAGCTCACCCGTGTTACACAAATACAAACCAGTAATATGGGGTCGGCTGTGTGTGTTTTTTGTTTTTTTTATTGCTCTAGATGTGACCACAAAACAGGAAAGGAAAAAAATGAAAGAAAAAAGACAACCATAAAAACAGACAAGCGTGTCTAAAATAAGCCTGAATCTATCAACAAAACCAATCACTGACTGCTCTACAGGGATTTCAGATGGTTACATGGTGTTGATGACTTACATATGCACTAAACACCTGCAGATTCTGGACGTAACACTAGTCTGCAAAATACAGTAATTAACTAACACTATAAAATGCCCCCCTTCCACACACACACAGTGCATGCAATGGAGTCAGGTACCAAGTGCTATAATCTTTACCATCTGTGTTGTTAAGCTCTATGTGTGTGCTGTATTCTACTGTGCTGTTAAGCAAGGGAGCACGAGAGAGGAATGTTTCTTCATCTGTTCTTCAAGGCTAATAATTTGACCAATCATGTGCTCTGTACCTCCGAATAGTTCCACTGTTTTAATTTGATTTAGATTTTTTTTTTCCCAGGCAAAGTAGTCTTTGAAGTGGTTTTTAATGCACACAGAAAATTTGATTACTTCCGTTTGTTTGATAAGCAATAATTTAGCAAAATGGCTTTTTGACTTTATGTAAAAGAAATTTCAATTTTTTTTTTTAAGTAATTTCATTAATTGTAGAATGCCCACTTAATCTAACAATGCTTACTAATGCTTACATTGGCCGCAAAATGTTCTCATAGATAGCGAGATCTAGATAAACTCAGGGACAAAAAGAAACAAAGTGTGATAGTAAGGCTGTATTTTCTGTTTTGGGACGTCTACTCTTAAGTTAGGTCCACAACTAAACTTAGACCTTCTTAAGCTTCATCCCCCGGCGGGAAGGAGACAAAAGGTGCAAAATTCCTGCCCAGTTTGGCTTTTCTCTCTCTCTCTCTCTGCACCACTCCTTCTGTGTGTGTGCGTGTGTGAAACGGGGGGTTCAGAGGACAGGCCAGGAATGGGGGGGGGTCATGGGTCTTACTTTGTGCTGTTCCCTTTCTGTGAAAGGTAGTGGAATGTGGGCAAGCTGAAGGTCTTTTATTCGGTTATAAGATTCTTCGCCCTGTCCTCACTACCCCCGAAGACGGTCAAGTTACGGAAAGTGTCCTGGATACGTGCAAAGGCTCCCCCAACTCATTCTGCAAAAAGGGCAGGGAGTTGCCATGGAAACAGACGGGTCTGCCTACACCCTCTCCCCCCGAGCAGCAAAACAGATGGTCTAAGGTTGGAGAGTTTAAGGACTGGTTGCAACGACAACTCTGCAAACATAGTCATTATCACCCACCCCCCCAAAAACAGGTCCAGACCCTAAATAACTGACTTCATTCATCGCTGATGTGTGTGTCGTCCAAAGCAACCCGATTTAGGAGAAATGTGTCTGCAGAGACAGAGAAACTCTCATTTGATGGATGTCAGTTGTACTTCATCAGTAGAGTTCAGACTATGGATATATATGACAAGCAATAATTCATTTGATCATTTATGCCTATTTGATATATATATATATATATATATATATATATATATATATATATATTTGAAGGTTTACATTTTAATCAGTAAAGCACCAGTAATAGAGAGAAAATCGCCACAGTATTACAGGACTGTTTGGAGTGTGTCACACAAACACCATCTCTTCAGGATGTTTCAAACTTACTCAGAGTTGATTGCATTGTGAAATTACTTTTGAGTTGTGGTTTACTCGTACGCTTTACCAAAAAATCGTTTCGTCCTCCTGCAATGTTTCAATTGGTCCCTGCTCTGTCGGACCAAGAACAATCTAACAAAACAAAACAAACAAACAGACAAACAAACAGTGGCACAAAAGGAAGACAGACTTCTCACTTTCTTATTTTCATTGGGAAATATCAGACATTACAAAGATGGATGTACTTATTGAGTACTTTTTTTTTCAAGAAAAAAGTCAAATTTCCTTGCTGTCACTGAAGAACAGTGACAGATGAAAGGGTCACAAACAAAGCTAGACATTTTTGTACCTAAAAGACTAGACTGTTTTTTTTCCTGTGTAGTTCAGATCTGTTTATTTGATCTATCAGGAAATCTTACAGCAGACTGAATGCTGCAGATGTCCCCATCCTGCCTTAGCATTGCGTAACAGACACACATAACGAACATAAGCATACACAAGCCTATGATTCTAAAGGGGAGGGGATCATGACGAAAACATTTTTTAGGAAGAAATATTATATCACAGAGAAGCCCTACGAATGATTTACAACAGCAGAAAAAAATAATACAGTAAAACTGGATGTTGGGGAGAGCACTGAATGATGAAAATCAAACCAGTGAAACAGCATTGAACAGCAGAAACACCGAGATGATTTTATTAAAGGGCAGCATTTTGGCAAAGGTTTCACTACACTTTTTTTTTTTTTACTGAGGAAACACTTACTAAACAATGTACCACCGGTGAAAGTGAGACATAATCATTAAACTTCTGGCAATGCTGACGTCTTTGTGGACCTGGGTCATGTAAATAGGGGGGGAGGAAAGAGTATCAGGTATCTAAACAGATAAATTAAAACAGGAGATGAGTTTGGTTGGGGGTAGGGAGTGGGGGTTGGGGGGTGCGCCTGGAGGGAAGTGGGGGGAGGGGGGAGGAGGAGGGGGGGCTCCCTCGCCAGTTTGCCCATCTGTTCTGAGTCGTCAACATCCCAGTTCATGCCTGCATGATGATCTCACACTTCGGGCCTCTGTCAGTGGCTGGTTAAACAGGGTCCTTGCAACGGTCTTTGGACTTACTCTCACCCATATATCAGAGCGGTCATACCCTACGCTGCCGTCTATACCGTAGCCTGACGCTGTGATTGGTCCGCTTGGTAGCATCACCCTCCTCCTGCCTCAATCGGTTCAATGGTCGTGCACACCATCTCCTCCGATGTCTTCCATGTTTTCTGTGCTGCAATAATTTCAGTAAGTAACTGTCGTTCAACATTTATTAGCTCCAACTCCAACATGATCCGTTCAGTTTCACTGAAAATTTTCGGCAAAAGGGCGAAGTGAGCACTCGTTATTTTGAGAGCCCCATTTGTTTGTCCCCTAAAGTTTAGAGACTGGTTCTTCTTTTGAACGCAAAACTTGTTTTACAGATGAACTTTTTATTTAACATTATTCTCGCCATCGTTTGCACTGCACGAAGAAAATCAACACAGTGGCATAGAAACCCTACCACAAACTAGCACAGAGCGATGCAGACATACCAACGCACAGGTATAAATGCTCACAACGGCATAGGCTGCTTGTGTAGGCTACGGTATAGGCTCTGCGTAGAGCCTATGCAGAAGTATAAATCAGCCTTTACTCTCACCCACAGGTCAGAGCGGTCTTTGGACTTACTCTCTCTCATAGATCAGAGCGGTCCTTTGACTTACTCTCTCTCATAGATCAGAGCGGTCTTTGGACTTACTCTCTCTCATAGATCAGAGCGGTCCTTTGACTTACTCTCTCTCATAGATCAGAGCGGTCCTTTGACTTACTCTCTCTCATAGGTCAGAGCGGTCTTTGGACTTACTCTCTCTCATAGATCAGAGCGGTCCTTTGACTTACTCTCTCTCATAGATCAGAGCGGTCCTTTGACTTACTCTCTCTCATAGATCAGAGCGGTCTTTGGACTTACTCTCTCTCATAGATCAGAGCGGTCCTTTGACTTACTCTCTCTCATAGATCAGAGCGGTCCTTTGACTTACTCTCTCTCATAGATCAGAGCGGTCCTTTGACTTACTCTCTCTCATAGATCAGAGCGGTCCTTTGACTTACTCTCTCTCATAGGTCAGAGCGGTCCTTTGACTTACTCTCTCTCATAGGTCAGAGCGGTCCTTTGACTTACTCTCTCTCATAGGTCAGAGCGGTCTTTGGACTTACTCTCTCTCATAGATCAGAGCGGTCCTTTGACTTACTCTCTCTCATAGGTCAGAGCGGTCTTTGGACTTACTCTCTCTCATAGATCAGAGCGGTCCTTTGACTTACTCTCTCTCATAGGTCAGAGCGGTCCTTTGACTTACTCTCTCTCATAGATCAGAGCGGTCCTTTGACTTACTCTCTCTCATAGGTCAAGGCGACCCGAGTGAGGGCAGGACTCAGAGCACAAACATACGACAAAGCGCCTCTGTGTCTTCACAATAGATTTCCAGATTCAATTTCTAAAGGTATTTGGTATTTGCCTGTTTAGAGATGGCATTTCGAGGATAACAAGACAACAATTTACTAATGCGCCGTTCACAGTTTGAAATTGTAAGACCTCCAAACTACTTGGACAGAGAAAGCAACTCAGTGTGTGCGTGCAGAGAGAAGTTGATGACTTCCATCTGGTATAACATGTGTCTAGAGGGTTGGCGTGCATTGCACTGCGCTGGCCCTTGGATTCCAGTCATGTTGTTTAAGACGAAAGGTCAACCGTTTCTGATATGTTATTTTCAAATCGTTTTTTTTTTTCTATTAAAATTTTTTTTGGGAGGAAAACTTTGCGAGAACTTATTCTGAGATGACAACCAAATCCAAACAAATCGATATTTTATTAAATGATGTCTGTGCAGTTCTTTTGTATTTTTGTAAAAAAAAAAAAAAGAATAAAAAAAAGACTGAAAAACATGAAGACATTGAACAATACAGTGTGTCCCTTGGCTGTTTCTCAACTGATGATTGCACAACCTTCCGCGGTGTTCTTTCATGATCCTGTGGAACAGTTCACAGGCGTTAAGAATAAGGAAATGATAAAAAGACAGACATGCTACTGAAACAAGCAAGTACAATGGTGTGAAGCATATGACTGGTCTTAGGATTCCTACCTCACTGAACACACCTAAATGAACAGCCCCTGACCCTTCTCTGCACACACACGCACATATGCACACACACACACACACACACACACCAGAATACGCTTGGAACTGGAAAAAAGACACACAGATACACTTAGTACAAATATGAACATTACACAGGAATGAAACGTGTTGAAACGTTGCTTTTTTTGTGAGTGCAAAACGGATGTTCTTTGTCCTCCACACACAACAGGAGGGGATTGTGCCTTGTGAACGAGCATCAAGAAAAAGACTAGGAGCTAAGCAGTCTGCACCAGCACAAATATATACTTTAACTTTACCCTGGGACAACATAGTGTTGTCGTTGACAACCTAGACTAACAACGCATTAACGGTGTGGTTGGATGTAGCAGATGCCTGAGCTGTTGGTTGCCTTTAGGGTGACCCCTCAGACATGTCTTATATATGCATTAACCATGCGCACACATCTGCCATATGTGTGACTTCACTGTTCCTCTGTCCCTGTAGCATATTTGAGACCTATTGTTTAGAGTCATTATCATACCTATGGCGAGTGTGAAGTACCAGGGGCTAAAGTTCAGCCAATGGAAGCTTGTCAAATGTTTACTGCATTCTTCTTTCGGAGTGCCCCCATTCAATGAAACGTTCTCTAAGAGCAGCAGTCTCAACTCGCTGTAAAGTTTTATGTTCCGTTTGGTATCATCTGACAGGAGCAGAGGGACAAAACCAAAGGGCTAAAGGCCCTTAAGCATGACTGGGCCAACCTGAGACCATGTCGTACATTTTGCATGGTAGCTTCATCACAGGTAGGTTAATGTCCAAAAAGGGACGTTCTAAAACATGGAGTGCCTTTGGCTTTAACACTACCACCAGTCCATCGATCCAGTGGGAGAACAATCAAGGACAAAAACATACATCAGTTTCCTCAGTGCACTGTAAACAACCACGTTTACATTTTTATAAAGACGGGAGAATGTTTCTGGCCAAATATCGTGATGGAATATACTTTGATTTGCGAGTCTGCTCTTGCATAGTAAATCTGCCAGAGTAAAATTTAATCAGATTGAAGAACACTTCTCAGAGAGGGAACAAATGTTATCTGGATAGAGTAATATTTTCTTCAATTTGAGTAAATTTTACTCTGGCAAATTTACTGTGTGGCATTTGGCTATTGATCATCCCCCAGACCGAAGCTGCCTTACTCTCGGTGGTGAGCGCTGAGGTCCCTTTCCTTTCATATCACTGTCATTGTCATTGTCATTGAGGTCACATCTCAAAGGCATCTCACAACAGGGAGGTCATAAACTGAAGCATGTCCCCATAGCCATGGTTTAAGAGGGATTTAACTTTCTGAAATACAACAACAACAACAACAAAACCATTTATTTTTAAATGTCTGAAAGCTTGAAAACATAGTTAGGTTATTTAAAAGAAGTAATTATATGTAAAAAAACAAAAACAAAACACATACATATGCACACACACGCATGCATGCACACACACACACACACACACACACACAAAAAATAAAATATGTAAAACTACTGTAATAGTGAGCGAAATGGGAGGTGGAGTAGAATGTTCCTTTGCCTAATTTAAAATATCTTCACACAATAAAGATATTGCAGGATATTCAAAAATCGCTGACTTTGTTCCAAACATTTACTTTAGGTTTCTTCCAGTTACCCCCACAGTGTCCTGTCATGTGGGAGGAGACTGTGCTGAACTCTTGAGGAAGAAATTATCGGTTTGTCTTGGCTGCAGCTTTCCCAGTGGAGGAGGCCTGGTCACTGTTTTTCACTATTAATTAAGATACGGATGGACGAGCCAGTGTGTGTTAGCATTATCTCAGAAAGTTAAGCACCACAGTCCACAGCCTGGCCTCAGGCCTGGGTCTTGTATACCTGCTGTGGATAACTCAATTTGGTGCTATTGCCTAGTAGACTAAATACCATGGCGCGGTACCAGACAGAGAGGCCTCGGGAGGACCTAACATCCCAGCTCCAACCTGACCTGGGGGAACTCACATTCCCACATCCCTGTGTGAATTTCTTCTCGTCTGGAAAGTCACGAGGCGTGAGGCTCGGTGACCTGACCTCACACATGGGTAGGCGGCGAAGGGAACGCAACGGTTGAAACCTGTAATTGTTGCTGAGACCATTGTGAATGACAGAGTTAACCTTGGGCTTATGGGCCTTTGTGTTTGCCATGGCCTCAGGCTGGTGTTGGTGGTGCAGGTTGTGACACGGCACGTGGGGGAAGGAGAAACAAGCGAAAGGTCTGAGGAGATGAGATGTTTTGACTTGACTGCTGTACGACTGAGGATCACGAGAAGTCCAAAGATTTCAGCGTGTATAGTGTGTCGCGTAAACTGGTATGGAATCGTGAGACTGTCAGGACACTACCGATGTAAGAACTTATGTTAAAGAAGTTTTCTCTGCGTGTTTTTTTTTTTTTGTCATGATGCAACATTTGGCGGGAGTGTACGTGTTGTGTGTTTACCCAAGGAGGCTTCAGAAAAAGCCTGTCCTGTTTTGCTTGACCGAACAGACTTAATTCAAACAGGACCCAAGCACAGGGTAACATGAGAAAAACACTAACTACTGTCTCCTGGTCCAACACACATGAACGGAGTTCTAATCTATGCATGGAACATTTATCAGGACACGATGATACAAATAAAAAGTGTTGTTTATTTTGCACTTGAGTGTCTGAGTGGAGGAGAAAGACATTATCCTTTAGTCTTCAGGGTTGTACAGTTTGAAACAGCTTTTTGTCCTTCAAGGGACTCTCCCAATTTACACACACAAAAAAAAGAGGTTAAATAAATAAATAAATGAATAATCACAATGCTTAAAGTTTTTGGGCAGTTCATTTATTTTGGGTACTTAAGAGGATGTTACACGGTCCTGTCCTAACATGTTGCAGAAGAGAAGAGCATCTCTACAGTGCAAGCCAGTGCTCAGTGTTCTTTTAAAGTTTTCTTTCACAACGATTTCTTTCATTTCATCAAACAAATATGCAGCAGATTAGTCTTAAAATAAATAAATAAATAAATATTTCAAGCACAAAAACCAAGCATTACATTAGTAACTAAGTAGATTAGTATGGCTATTGGAACATTCATTGTCATCTGTCCAACTGTAAGGGTAAAATTTGTCCTTCTCACGATTGCATGTTTTTCCAGCAAACATTTGCTCTTTTTCAGTTATCATGCCATAGTTCACTCTACAATGAGTGGAACTAAATATAAACAATCTCAGTACTCAGTAGAGTGTTTGTTCTGTTGGACCCAACAATCAGAGGACATCAGTTAATCACAAGTGGTTCAGAATTCTTCCATTTATTACTGAAAAAAAAAAGCTTTTTAAAAACACGACTAAACCAGACTAAAGCAGAGCCACAATGTCATTAGGTGACTGAGAGAGAGAGTGGTCTTTATTGTAACATTTTAAAGCCTGTTAGATGAAGAGATTAACCTTTATTTCAACTATGAAAGCAAGGTAATGCTATGCTCCTTAGTGTTTGGAACATGCTGACTGTCATGGGGGACCTGGAGGCAGAAACACTGTGCGACCAGTGCATTGGTACAAGCCGTAACTAAAATGTCACGTGACACTTATTAGACTATTTAAAGATGATTTAAATCTTAGATTATTTAAAGACATCTTTTAAAGGTGTCCCAAGTTCACCTAAACAATGACTTCATAATAAATACATTTTTTGCCTCAGTTTTAAAGGCTTAGAAAACTACTTGACAGATATTCTGGGTGCAAAGACTTTGGAAGATCTATGCGGAATGCTTAACCGCTGACCTTTAGGTTTTCATTTTGGCCCGATGGGCCTTTCTATTCGAGAGCAACATAGTTCACGCTGAAGTCATGTAGTTACAAGCTGCATTTTGCGACATGTAAAGAAACCCCTGTTTTCCCTCCATCTGCCCTCAGGCAAGAACAACACGCTGTACTGTGAGGCTTGTGTGAGATGATCCTGGCCTTCTCAATATGGCACTGTTGTTTAAATGTCCTGAGGAGCTCCAGAATTGGTGTGTGAAAGACTGACACCCACACGGCTTAATAAACTGAATATTATGTAATATATCTATGCAAGGGGCAAGACTTAGACAACTTCGCATGTATCACAAAACATGAAATGTCCAAATATACCACATATATGTATGATAAAATGCTACAAATAAACCAGGAAGGTGTTCAAGAATTAAAGAGTGTGAGAAAAGGCCTGCAATGGACATTTAATCCTGTCCCAGAGGATTCGGGAACTGAGTTCTGAATGAAAAGTCTTGGATGAGAAAGGTATATTCATATTTCGCATATTCATTTCATTGCTGACCTGACACTTCCTGTAGGGACAAAGGAGCACGCATGAGCGAATCCGGAGACTTCTGGGTTCCGTCTGTGAATCTGGGATAGTGGCGGGGTGTGTTGGACACCAGACACCAGTGTGGCACTCTCTAAAAAGATTTACAGACAAAGGCTGAGGACTATCTCCATTTTCTCTTATGTTACCCCTGAGTCCCTCCAGAGGAGAAAAACATGACTAAAATAGAACACAGTGTTCTTCACGGCAAACCCATCCAGTTCACTGACATGCCTGGTCCGCTCTGAGGTCGGAGAGAGTGATACTAAACACTGGCATAAAAGGCAGTGAAACAGGAAATACCAGCGGGTATACAGTGAAACATCTAGATGAACGAACAAACAAATAAGCATTTACATTTCATCAGTTTGATGTTATTGAAAACACACACATACACACACACACACACACAGTGCATTACTCTTAGTTCCATGGGGAATGGGACAGACATTGGAAACAGAGCTGGGTTTACGTGGAAATCTGCTCTCGGTCATGCTCAGATGTGTAGCTGAATGGATATTGGATTACTTCCTGCAGAACACATAACCCTCATATACAGGAACTGCCTTTTACTCACACCAAAGCATTGTTCTATAACAAAGGCCGTTAAAAGGCCTTTGATCTACTGAAATACCACCACGTAAACAGACTAAAACAGATTGAACACAGCCCAAAAGCTCCCGAACCCAAAACTAAATTGTAAGATCTGACAGAGAAGAGCAGAGTAGGATGTTTAACTTGATGAGGTTTTGTGGGGTCAGGTGTTCATGTAAGACAGGTATGCTGACTATGTATCATCAGAGAGCTGAGAAAGAGAAGCCTGAGCACCGGAGAGGGGAAAAAAGTGTTCAGCCAGTTGTAACTCAGGTGTTTCCGTATGTCACATGGCACATCCAACATACCTGCGGTCAAAAATATCATTTCAAGGTATCTCAGTTCAAGACAGTGGTAACAATTTTTGAATCTTAGGACTCAAAGTCTCTGTTAGAGGTAACTTTGTCAGTCTGTCTGAACGCTCATTTACATGAATGCACACAGAAATGACATTAGGGGTCTAGTGAATATCTTATATAAAAATCTCGTCGCTCGAAGCAAAGCAATTTGAGATCAGTGGTTGTTATTCAAACACGGTTTAAGCCACGCCTATTTTCCTTGTGCAGCAGAAGAACAGGCACATGGTGGGAATGACTGACAGGTCTGTAAATAAGTGGAGACAGAGGTGTAGCACCAGTATTTTTCCTCTCTGTGAGTTTTCTCTCTCTCCATGAACAGCATGTTTCTCATATAATATGCTGAAAGGTATGCATGGCCATTGTGATGTAAAAATACTGAGGGAAAACAATTTTCCATTACACTGACTGAACCCAGATCAGCCCATTGAAGTCAGAGACAGTTTTTGGTGAATATTCTATGACAGATATCCAGAGTTGCACAGTGAACATTCTTGTCTGAAATGCGTGGCCTCCCCTCTACTTGACTGTTATATGCACAGTCCTTGACAAGTGAGTTAATTATGTAAATACTTTTCACACGTTAAACCCCGCAGCTTACTGTTTCACAACTTTAAAGAACTCATCTCTCTGTCTTTGTCTTTTTCTCCACCTCTCTCTCTCTACACACACACACACACACACACACACACACACACGCACGCAGACTCACTCACTCAAATAGACATACACACACACACACACACACACACACACACACAAATTTAAAATTTGTCTTATGATAGCTATTGAGCTGTTTCTGAGGAGACTTAAGAAGGTCCAGAGCTGTGTTTGTGTTGCTGTGGGTATTGTATAGACAGTAACAGGGCAACAGAGTGACTTGATCTGTGAGACCCACACACTGGGCCAGAGGACAAATGTCTGAACAGGAGGCCCTGTTCTCCATTTGAAGACATCTGTGGTGATCCACCACGGAGTGAGGCTGCAGCTCACCAAACCATCACAGTTCCTGCTTAGAATATCAGCATATCCGCAGTCCAAGAATAAGAAAGAAAAAAAAAAGAACACTTCCCTTTGGTAGCAAGAACTTTTGTGCTAGTCAGAGAACATCTGTACTAAATCACACAAAGCCTGCATGCAAAAGCAAAAACTGTTTTGTCATGGTTAAATCCATCCCCCATTTCTTCCCATAGACAAATACTGTAACAGCTGCAGAATGGCACCGTTAGCATCAATAAACACATCTTTCTGTGTATAATAAATAACTTAGAGAAGAATGTAGAAATATTCACTATGGTAGGAAGTTACAAGGGGAGGGGAGGGCATCTTTATTTGAATAGGGCAGATATTTGGGCTTTCTCAAGTCAAGTCCTCCGCTCTCTCAAATGCTCCTATCCACTATGACACAGTTTAAAAGATACCTCTTTCTTACTTCAGAAAGGAAAACATGATATGTTTTGGGAATAACTCGGCCTCCACAAAATTCAGATTTAACCTCATTTAAAAATGTACATTTATTCGGAGCAGATTTTGGAAGTAATTCATGGGGATTGAGGTTTTGGTTGGCTTTTAAATATGCTTAATATCTAAGAGGAGAAGATTTCAGTTTTATTGGGCAGATGACAGAAAGGTTTGTTTAGATGTGTTGATCCAGAATCTGGAAATGTACAAAACCTGACAGCCTCAATGGGCATGCTTCTGAGGAGTTTGAAACAGCCAAAGTTTAAGGAGCAAAGACAAGACATTTGAAAGGGCTCAACAGTATTTTCCCCATGTCTTAAAGGTCATGCAGGCAAATGGACAGAGAGGTGGAGAGAACAGCTGAGACTTGTCTGAGTTTAATTTTAGATGGACAGTTTGGTGATAAATAGAAAAGGGAGACATAAACAAACATACAAACAAACAAACAAACAAGCAAATGCAAGCTTCATCCATGTTGTTGCATAATTGCATTCAGAAAACATGCAAGATGTTATTTGCTGTCAAGTGATACTAAGAAATGCACATATTCATTCAAAGAACCTTCCCCTGTCCCCGATCTTTATCTGCCAGTGCAGTACAGTGGCCTAATGACTCCTCAGTGAACCCAAACAACAATCAAACAGTCCCTTAAGCTCAACCTGAAACTTGGCAGCAGCGTTTGGCTGACTGTTTGGGGCATTTCCCTCTCTGCTGGTCCTGTTCACACACTGAAAACATGCAAATCCAAGGCATTGTCCAGAGACACTCAGAGACGGCAGGCTGCTTCCTATCATGAGGCCTGTCCTGATAAAAGCCCGCCTTCCAGAGGTTTTGTGTGAAAACCGGGCAATCTCTGTGTCCGGCCAAAGCTGTGGGGATGTCAGTTGGCAGCTACTTGTCTGAAATCCGGCACAGAACATCCTATCAGGAGCCTACAACAGCTGGGCTGCCTCTACCCAGACAGGCTCCTCGGTGGGCTTGTAATCTACCCTCTGCAGATCAGCGCAAACATGCACCCCTCACTCCCCTTAACTGGCATGTCATGGTACAACTGGCCAACCGAATAAACTGTTGTTCCTGCCTGGGGAGGAGGATTGTAACTGTAGCAGTGCATGCCAGGACATCTCAGAGGGCAAAAAAAAGCCCATGCTGATCATTTAGTCTGCCAGGGAGAATTGTTTTCTGAACGTTTTTGTTGGCATTTTATGGTGGGGCGAGGAACGTGATTTGGCAAAACTTTCAAGATCAAATAATTAAATTACCTCTGTGAAACTTTCACTTGATTTGTAAGAGTTTCCAGACTCTCTCAAATCAGACCAGTTATCAACATTGGTTAGTTTGCCTTGGCCCCGGACGAAGGCATGTTTGGTTAAGTAAACACAGCTTTACCCTACACCAGAAACCTTAAAAAAAAAAAAAAACCCACTAACTTTTCTACATTATCTCTCTTTGCACTTTTCATGATCTGGAAACAGGGCTTGGTGAGGTGTTTTTCTCAGCATTCAAAGAGGTGCTCACAGTAATTGTTGAAAAAGATGCTAAACTGGTTATCCAAATGATGCACGTGACTCCAGGCAGAGTTATGTCACTAGATGTTAGATAAAGATGAACAGACATGTGTCAGAAGAATCGTATGTGACTAGAGTTACTGTGTGTGAGAAAATGTGATCTCTCGAAGTCTTCTCGCCAAACTCGAACATTGAACTCCATGTCCCTGAGATTCTCATTGCCCAAAGAAACCACAATAAAAGTCCTGAGAAACTATAGGCCGTGTCAAATTTCACGAAAATATGGTCCTTAAATGAAAGGAAGATTAAGAATTGCTTTCATGTGGGATTACGTATGGGAAATGGGTGATTTGTTAAACTGATTTTTATTTTATTTTTTTTTTTAGCTGAAGCTGAACATTTATTATTGTAAGAGAGTGAACAGATGTTTCTCAGCATATGTGAGAAAAAGATGCAGCCTAAACCCTACAAAAGCTCAAGGTAAATAATAGAGGGCCCTCTGTGACGTTAGAAGACATTTTGGGAGACAATGGAGAATACACAAAAAGAAAAGAAGACAAGTGACACCTTGGGACACTCATCACGCTCCGTAGCCTCGCCCATGGCTCCACCCACTGGTCCTACGGGTTTTTCTCCGTTTTATGAATTAAACAGCATGTACAGTATTTGTTCATTCGGATGACAATTGACTGGCAACTGGCAAAGCATCATGTTAGGTTTTTCATTATTTTTTTTCACACGCTTCCTCACTGTCCAACTCTCTAAAGCAGTGGCTCTCAACTCCAGTCCTGGGGAGGGGGGGGGGGGGGGAGGTGGGGGGGGGGGCACTGTCCTGCACGTCTTTGTTTTAGCTGTTCATTGTCACGGTTAATTGAGCCAATCAAGGGCTTGATGATTTAATTGATCAGTGGAGTCAGGTGCGTCAGTCCTGAGCTCAGGAGAGTTAAAACAAAGACATGTAGGACAGTGGCCCCCCAGCACTGGGGTTGAGAACCACTGCCCTAAAGCAGAAGCAGCCGGCGTGTGTTTTAAAGTGCTCTGTGACACAACTGTCTCACACTCTCTGTGCGTGAAGACACCGCTGCCAAGTCTATCGCTCTATCCCTTATGACTGATCTGTCTGGTTTCCGCCTTGGTTGCTCTGTCGAACAGAGCCTGACAAAAGATGCACATTTACCGATGAATATCTGCAACCCAGAGATACCTGTGTGTCAATGTGAAAGCGAATATATCAGATATAGGCAACACAGCGTCTTCTTTCTTAGCAACCCTCAGTCATTCGGCCATTGCAGCCATCCGCGACGACTGGGAAAACAGTGCTGTAAAAGTAGTGACTCAGGATGACTGAGAACTGTTTGCCATGGCTACTGTTTAGACGTGGCAAGGCTTGTCAGTCCGTCTGTTATTCTTAAGAGTGTGTCCACAAGGCTTATCTCACCTGATGGAGAGAATGAGAGTAGAGTACACAAAACGATGAGTGTGTGTTTGGGAAGAGGGTTTAGAGTGGCAGACAACCCGGCTCAGGCCTCACACACTCACATGTGCGGTCTGAGTCGTTCTCGTTTCTGGCATGGGCCATTTCTTCTGGACAGCACTCTTTGATGAACAGCCTCACTTAATTACACTTGAGGGCTGAGTATATATTCATTGTGCACTTCACTGAAACGCTGGACACATTTGTTGGTTTTTAAAGATGTTAAAAGCTTTTTAGTTTAAAAAAAAAAAAAAATGAAAGGCTTTTTTTTTTTTTTTTGAAGACTTCTCCAAGACTAACAGAGGGTGTGGAGTGAGACTTTGCTTTGATGTGTGCAGCGAGAAGCAGACGAGATGGACACAGTCCATAAAATTCATTTTCAGCATTTGAAAAAAAACACACACACATTTGCTTCATGAATTTACTCAGCCAGAGTATGGCCTGGACATCTCTCCTAGCTTCTGTGATCATGGAATAGATCATATTCAGCCATGCAACGGCTGTAAATTCTCTCAGGGGGTTGGTTTAAAGTTTGCAATGCAATGAACACAATGCAATGACCACAATGCAACGCTGGGTTCAATAACAGCCTGGAAAAACATTGTATAACTCTACGTAACTGTGCTTGCACCTACTCCCAATAAAGTCCATTAGATATGAAAGTACAAGTGAACTGCAGAATAGAACAGGTAATAAACGCAGAATAAATAAGGTAAAAATAGAACAACATCTAAGATAAAATGGCAATAAAATAGTAAAAAAAAACCCTGTAACGAACAGTATGAATAGTGTCCGGCGGTAGTACATAAATCGTGCAACAGCTCAGATGTGCGATGCAGCGACAGAACCAATACAATACGGAGTACCAACAGTATAAACAGTAGGCACAGTACGTACAGTATAAACAGTACATGGCAGTATGGGCAGTGTAAACAGTGTCCGGCAGCAGCCAATAGTGCAAACCGCTGAGATACGCAAAACAGCTGAGATGTGCAAACTGCAGTAAAGAGTACATGACAGTATGAACCAATGAAAGACAAATTACAAAACGACTCAGAAGTAAAACCACAATGAACAAGCTAGTTTAGCACCTTTTCCCTACGGCACAGCACCTTGTCCCTATCGTTAGATTTTACAACCTTGACCTTACATTTACTGCACTTCACTCGCTGCTCCCTTTCACTGCACAGAGACAACTATGTGGAATGTGTTGACTGCACTGGTGCTTGACTCAGAGAGAAACATGCTATGGTGTCATGCACACACTGCCTAGTGTCATCAACAGAGTGATTCATGGCTGCTCAAACAGAACCTACATCTACATCTGGAACCTTCACGTACATGCGGAACCCCGGGAGAAAAGACCTGTTCCTGTTTTTCGTTCGTGTTTACACCTGGTGCCCAGGTTAACATGGCCAGTTAAAGGTTCACTGTGAAAAGAAAAGAAAGGTCCTCCTTGAATATCTCTGTCTTCTCCTCTGCTCTGTAAATGATGTGGGGTTTAGCTTAAACTGACAGGCTCCTCCCACTCAACTCAACTTATGAATCTGATGAGAGCACGAAGAGGACGGTGGGAATGTTATAGAATGAGTAGGAAAGTTTTCAGATCTGAATAGAATGTATGGAAAAGTATAAGCCAGGCCACAGCCTTTGAACAAATGAAAACAATGTTGTCTTAAGGACGCATGAACGTAGTGCGGGCACATTTTGTTCCGTGTAGCTGCAAAGGCAGTTCTACAGAAACTCAGTCGTGCGCATGGTACTACTGCAACAACACAAGAGCATGCTAAAAGTTGTGTTTTAAAACCTACTATAACACAGCACAACACCTAACAGTTGAGATTAACAGAGAAAGCTGAGCAGAAGATGATGAAAATGTTATTATTGACACATTTACAAGTTAAATCTTGTGCAATGTTCCAAAAGACTTCAATTTATATGTTCTTGCACTGACGTCATAATAACGGCATTGAAGCCAACATCTGATTGGGTAAGGCACTGATAATCCTTCCTCTCTGCTGGCCAAGTTAACTGTCAGGGTGTGGTATAAAATCACCCCCCTTTGTTCATTCAAATGCATGCATCTGGAAGCCAATCTTTTCTTTTAAAAAGGATGACATCTAAAGTGTTTGGCTGTAGCTCCAGAGCCAGGTGTGGTTCCAAATGAGAGTGGACTCACATTTAATTATCCTTAAATATCTCTCTTACCCCGTAGAATGTGGTTAAGTTAACATAACTCTAAAGACCATTCACAAATAAAAGGCTACAGCAAACCAGAGGAGTACAGCAAAGCCATTCATTTCCTGTTTTTCTTTTTTGGCTGAACCGTGCGTTCGTGTGTGTGTATGTGTGTGTGTGTGCGTGCGTGTGTGTGTGGGGGTTTGTGAGGGAGAGAGAGAGAGAGAGAGAGAGAGAGAGAGAGAGACTTAGTGTAGTCTTTAGGTCTCCTTTAAATGAATGGTAAACAGTTTTCTGCTCTACCACAATGGAATGGGGATTCTAATATGACCTCAACTTGTTGGAGTTGGGATTGGTTTCAACTCTATCAGTTCAGGGAGTATTTTGAAATTCACTTCATTAATTGCACATCATCCCACTGAATATTGTTCTCATATTTGCATTGTGTTGTTGTGAATTGATGTAGGCTATAATTCTCTCCTTAAATGATTCTTGGATTTTAATGAAAAAGAATTCATCTTAAAATGTCCAAATGAGCATGCCTAATTTAATAATGCTGAAATACCACCAGTTCAAACTACAGTAACTTCACTAAGTTTGACTAAGAACTTGTTTTCTATGTGTACCTAATAAACACTGAATAAGGACACAATGAGTTTGGATTAGACAAACACTGGTCTCTCTGACAATAAAGATTCATATGAAAGATATAGATCTTTTATGACTGCTCAATCTTTTTCTTTGAGTTCAGTGACAGAAACCCAAAAGGGGCAAACATTACGATGTTGCTCCGTCAAAGTGTTCCGTGTTCCAGAGAGTGTATAGTCATGCTGGAGCAGGTCAGGCAGCAGGTTCTGACCTGAGCTTTCAAGCCCCTCCAAAACAAACGACAGACTTCACTTGCAGAGGAATGTCAACAAGGGAGGGGAGTCGTCATGAAAGTCTATGTTCAGTTTGCTACAGGTACCTCAGCCACCAGTCTGGTGTAAATACTAACGACAGTTTTTAGAAAAAAACCAACAAAAAACTCGTGAGTAAGAGTACATATATCTGGAGGTTAGTGTGTCAGGGAATAGGTCCCTCTGACAGGTAGCAGAGATTACACTGAGTCTGTCTTTCACCTTTACAGTGAATCTGCAATTCCAAGTCTTCCTTATTCCGGAGTGAGTGTGTGTGTGTAATCATGTTTGAACAGGTCTGGGAGCAGCTTGTTCTTAAACTCTGCAGGTCCTGACCAGGTCTGTAGATCAGTGTCTGTTAATGAAAAGTCTGAATGCTTGGAAAAGGACTCTCTCATAGCATTTACTATGTGTTCCTTTCCCCATGATGACAGTTCCTGAAGTTCCAAGGCCCAGGTTAACGTCATTTAACTGAATGTAGTTCTTCTTTCTCTCCACTTTGTTCAGAGGCTTTTTTTCTCTTCCTCTGCTGAACAGTGAGCCCAAACCCCAGCGAGAATATACTGTGTACTGTTGTGTTCTTTCTTTTTCTTTTTGTATTTTTTTTTTTTATCTCAGCTATGCCAACAGGGGAGAAGATGCAAAAGCTGAGAATAGAGAATTAATTTTAATGTTTTGTTTTGTTTTGTTTTGTTTTGTTTTGTTTTGTTTTGTTTTGTTTTTGCTTTTAGGATCCTGGCAAGAGAATATATTAGCTAATAAATCCTCTGTCCCATTCTTCTGGCAGAATTTGTTTTAGGATCATCATGACTACGCAAGTTAATTGCTTCCCAGAACATCTTCTCCCTGAAATGTTGGAATCTGTGTAAAGAAATGAATCACGTAAAGAAATGATGTTGAGCAATATTAAACCATGACTCACTGGACTACAACCAGTGCTGCCACAAGTGATTGGTCCACAGAGTGCTCTTTTCTGTTGAATGTCATCACTGGTGATGATAATAGTGTGTCAGAGAGGCATAGTACGAGACACTGGCTCTACACTGCCTCCTGGTGGAAAGACACACACACACACACACAAAATTCAACACAAAATGCTAAAAAAACAAGCAGAAAAAGCTTGCAGAACCCCCACTGGGCTCAAAGATTGCTGCTGCAGATTTTAGATCTCATATTGTTTCATTACTTCAAACCCTTAATGTGGTGCAATAAAGGATTACTGTCTTGTCACAGTTTTCAGAAGGTTTGTAGATGGAATGTCTCCCAGTTCAGAAGCTCTTGGAAGAGCTGATGGAGAGACAAGTGACAACACGCACACACACCACACACACTCCCACACACACACACAACACACACACACACACACACGCACTTGCGCACACACACACACACACACAAACTTGTGACTGCTGCTGGCTCCCTGTCTATCTAAGTATAAAACTATGTGAGCTGTGATGTCAGGACGTGGCCCCACTTGCTTCCTGTATGACCTCTGACATTCCCTGTGTGTCTGCTTAAGCAGCAGACGCACAAGTGACCACTGTTTTTGTTCAGGCAAACAACACCTTATTCCTCACTTGTTCTGGTCATTAAAGCTCATATAAGCTGTCCCACAAAACCTCCAAGTCTGGAGGTTTGATAAGAGCCTTCACTAGCAGAGGAATGTCAATTAGCACAAAACAATCAAGAGAGTCCTTGTGAAATTCCACATTCTGTTTGGTACAGCTGCCTTAGCCACCAGTGTGATGTAAATTGCAATCACGGCTTTCAGGAAAAAAAAAAAAAAAGTGGATTAGAGTAAACATGGGAACGCTAGAGTGGTAAGAAACACTCTCGCTGATAGATAGCAGAGATTACGTTGAGCTTGTTAAATGGAAAAACTCCCACCTTAACAGTGAAACTGTAATTCCCCCGGAATATCAGAGCGTAGGAGGAGTAACACACATTCAGTCATATTCTCCATCACCGGGAAGGGAAGTCACACGAGAATACCCCAAACTCAAGCCAGTGAAACGCACTCTCTGTGACACACACACACACACACACACACACACACCCTGTGCTCACTCCCTGTTGAACAATCCGGGCTGAGTAACGGAGATGTCTGTCCTCCCACATTCCCCGTGCTGATCCGGTGGAATGTTTGAGGCATGCCATGGAACACCCCAGGAGGGAGAGACAGCACTTTTAAAGGGAGTCTTTGACAACGGCCCGGCAACATGTAGCCTTCCAGTTTGGAACAGGAGGGGGATAAAGAGCATGCTGTCAGTGATGAGATCCAGAGACAAGCAGGATAGTCTCTTTGGAGAGAAAACTGGAAGCAGTGTTTTAAGATAGAGGAGACACCAGGATCCATGTACAGAGTGATTAAATTAAAGTCACTCTGGGACACAGTGGGAGTGCTGTAGCCATTACAACCAGTCCTCATAAGATACTGCTCAAGATTTGTCTTCAGTGGGTGAACTAAGTATCAAACACTGTTCATGAGGAATGTGTTATTATTTATTATTTACATACTAGTAAAATAACTTCTACTAGGAAAAAGCCAATTTTTGGCCAAAAAATAGAAATTCTGAAAACAAAGGTTAAAATACTTATGTGTTTTTTTTAACTGTTAACCCCCCCCCCCCCCCCCCCCCCGCTCTCAGCTATGTGCATTGACAGGGCAGAGGAGGAGACGCGCTGATGTGTGTTTTACAGGAACGGAATGGGACAGAAACCCGGGGCCAGTCCTCTTACTGGGCTTTGGTATAGAATCCCCAGCACGTATTACTAAGAGTAATAGAGATTATTGAGGTGTTACCCAGTATTTGACCTGAGATGATATGTTTCACTGCTCTCTCCATAAAATTTATCTCTGCTGCTCAAACCCAATGAATATTTTAAGAGGTCTGTGATTAAAGATTCATCTTCTTCTTTGCCAAAGTCTAAGTTATGCGGCCATGTAAAAGTCAGCCTCAATAATTCCTTATTGCCTTATGACCAACCTCATGAAGCAATGCTCATGTTATCTTAATAAAAATTAGAACGGTCAGAACTCTTTCATCATTCAGCGGAGAACGCACACCCTCGTACGTGTGCGGCTCCAGTTTAGAAACTCAGGGATGAAGGGAGGGGGTCATGTATGTGCTGTGGATGAAACATGCCTGTGGATCAGTGGCCATTCTTTTGCCTGTCATCCTTGCGTGCTTGTTAACGAATACCACTTTATCAAGTGACTGCAGGGCAGAGTAGAGGTTACAGCGATGGTAATGGTTAGCCATGTAGTATCAGACAGTATCAGCTTTAGAGTTCCCCGCATATCTGCGCCGTCCGCTTTGTGGTACAGTAAAGTCAGTGAGGCCAGTAGGTGATAGGGCAGAAGGAGAAGGTGAGACCGTGAACAACACACAGTCAAGGTCAACAATGCACGCAGCAGAGGGCTTTTACTCCAGTGTACATATGACACGCAAACATATGCATAATCTCATATCTCTCTGTGACAGCACAGCACTAGAGACACAAACAGTAGGTTACTCAACGCTCTGCTTGCTTTGAATGGTGAGTGGTTTTCCCTTGTTTGTCCTGATGTAATCTCACATTGTCACATCCCATCACTAATATGCTCTGGACAATACACAGAGCTGTGGATAGCCTTGATTCTGTATATGTGTGTATATATGGTTTTATATATCCATTCTCTTCCTGTCTGCTTAACTATAACAGTAACCACAACTGTCATATGTCATCTGTCAGTCATGCCCTCCAGGGAATGGTGTTGCCCATGTTTGGCCACTAAGGGGCAGTATGGTGAACGACAGCAAGACCAAACTAAATAAAGTGGAGGGAGTCAGGTGAGCTGGACTGATTCTGTTAGCATGTCCAGATGTTCCACATATGCAGTTTACATCACAGACCACTCACTCTGTGAGGTGTCCTCACCCCCAGCACATCCTCTCCCGTTGTCATGACGTCTGGGTGGAGTCCTCTTTGAATTTGAGTTTTATTTCATACATTTCTTTTTAATTAGATTAGATTAGATTCAACTTTATTGTCATTGTGCAGAGTACAGGTACAAAGCCAATGAAATGCAGTAGCATCTAACCAGAAGTGCACAAGCATAGTATTATTTACAGATAAGTGCAGGTATAGTGAATACTGCAGCAAGTGATGCTATATCCTACAGTATGTACAGCATTATAGACAGTGGTGGGCAATATATACAGATAATATACATGCATATATATTAATTATGCTATACATAGAGGTGAAGCTGACAGAGTAGGAAAGAGGAGTGTACATGTATGGGTTTTAAGGGAAAATAGTTGAATCATTTGTAACATGTCGCTGCAAAATTGTCACAGTGACCTTGTCAGTTTTACTTTATGTACATTTGTGTTAAATTGAGCACTGAGGGGTTTTACCTTAAAAAATGTATACACACACACACACACACACACACACACGCACATATATATATATATATATATATATATATATATATATATATATATATATATATATATATATGAATGATGAATGAAATGTCTAGTATTTTGTATTAAATGGAATTCAGCTACAGTAATATTCACATTTTGCTGACAATATTTATATGGTGAAATACTAGTTTAGAGCAGCCATTAAAGGCTGAAGAGTGGCCAATTGTGCCACCTAGAGGACATTAAAATGTTTGCGACTGTCATTCCTCTCACACTGTGTGCCATAAACATGTAAGGGGAGTGTTAGATTTCAGAGGGCTGAATGTGATGTTCATCTGAGGTTCATTCACTGCAGTCACTGAACAACTGCTGAATTCATCTGGTGAAGTTATTTTTATTTGTTTAATTTTTGTGGAGGTAGGTGATTATGTTTATGTTTATGATTACACTTATTTTGATAGTGGCATGAACATCAGCAAAAAGTCTCATAGTAATTGTGACTCACTTAATCATCTCCTGTCTGGCTAGCACCTACTAAGAAATAGTTACAGATTTGCAAATATGTGCTGATTTAATTAACACAGTCACACCAAAGGTAAACCAGACACCTTTTAGCAAAAGCATACATTTTACTGAACTACGTGTTTCACTGCAAAACCTTTGCTTCAAACATGTATCTGAATACAGTGATATTATTGTCATCAGCTTATTTTCTGACAGTGGACACACTAACGTCCACAGCCAGATACCCTTTGATAATGTTCATCCTCAAAGCAGTCACTAATTACTAACATGATCTCTGGAAATGACAAGTCAGTTTGTTCTGATGTAAAAAAAAAAAAAAAAAAAGAACCGACAGTGATTACTAACACTAATTATCTCATACTTTTAGCTGATCAGTGACACTTAACATCTCTTACCTTTGGCTGATCAGTGACACTTAACATCTCTTACATTTGGCTGATCAGTGACACTTAACATCTCTTACATTTGGCTGATCAGTGACACTTAACATCTCTTACCCCTTACCCTGCGTATGACATAATCATGCAGCTGCTGGACTGAAAAGTCAGGTGATTTTATTGCTCTCGGGAGACTGTTCACTGAGACAAGCGATCAGTCATTTTCAGCTGCATGTAGTGCACTCATCACTCTGAAAAAACGTGGAGCATATCCACCCGCCCAGCGAGTTTGTGGGATGGTATGTCGATGTGTGACAGTTTACTTGAGTTTGACAAAAAAAGAAAAGTTTCCTTGAATTGGAGTTATATTTTGGACATTACAGAACACCTTTGGTACAACAGTTACTTGCAAGAGGTCTGTTTTTGCAGGGTGTAGCTCTCCATTTACTGCTGAGCGTTGATTTATATTCACACTGAAAACTTATTTATGTCAAGTGTTTATGTAGGTTTCATGCACCACATTTACTTACTTTTAAGACCTATATTATAAAAAATTATAAATCTCCTACAGCACTATGTATAAGAATTATAAAATTATTGTACAAATACTGACTATGTTGCTTCCCAGTGTGCAGGCTGGTTTTGATTCCAGTGGTGGAAAAGGTCATCCCATTCCCCACTGGTTTTGCCATTGGAACCATGGCATATGATTAAGAATATTAAAATAACATTCCTTTCATTAGAGATTATCTCCTGCTTCACGAAACGGCAAATGTGGGATAAATTTCATAAGCCACATTTTCTTGAAATAAGCTCAATGTTTGATGATTTTTTTTTTACTAGACTAGTATAATATGTGGGTTGTTATTACGGAAGCTCATACCAACCGGGCATTAAAATACCTAATGCAACTTCGGTCTGTCATGACTGCTTTTCTTTAACCTTCCAAACCCTTGACTGTGTCATATCCTTCCGTACCATCAAGGAGACCACCCATTTCTCAACGGTTTCAGTTGCTTGGAGGTAACCAATCCTGAGCGTCACGTGGTCAATGCAAGCATCGCTCGTAGATGCAAGGACGCAGCTGGGAGGTGCAGGTTTCACTATGGAGCATCCCAGCTGCTGTGCTGTCTGACTCCGCGGCTTCAGAATTATTCGGCTGAAACTACTATCCAAACGCGCAGGTAAGTAAGTTTAAAGCGGACCGATAGCGAGGGGTTGTGGAGAACGCGGAGCTAAAATGCAGAAACCTTTACGCATGTCATCCAGGCACAATAAAGAGATCTGCCACCAACTTGGCTAGTATAGATAATGGCATGAGAAGGCGCTCCCTTCCCGAAGACCCAAAGCTATAGCGGAAATCTGTTTCGTTCTATTTAAACAGGCGAGGATAAGGACCAAGAGATGATTTCACGGATTTAAAAGCAGGCAAGACTTTGAATGATATACAGAGAAAAGCCTCAATTATGCCAAATGCCCCGTGGGCATGGTCAACGCCGTCTATGTTTGTAAAATCCTAAGCAGGTGATGCATGGGCTGCGGAGGAGAAGACATTTGACGAATTATTTAAACGCTTAATCAGGTATTCGTTGCTGTAATAATTCCTTGTTTTCATTATTCTTTTAAGTAATGCACATTGATCTGAAATAGTCTTGCTTTTTCGGTTCTGTAAAGCGTGTTCAGAACAAAGGACAGCAAATTTTGATTGGAAGCTTTAATGCGTTCCTTCATAGGGTTAACTTTGAAATGGTTCATGAGACACAGAAGAAATTCAGCGTCACCGAGAGGCTCACTGCATGTATTTTTTCACAGAGAATAGAGATCTTGGTGCACGTTAGTGAAGCTCTTTGTAATCTGACAGCGTAAAATCTCATGAATCTAAGGAGGCTATGGTGTGTGCGAGCGTGTGTGTGTGTGTGTGTGTGCGTGTGTGTGTGTGTGTGTGTGGCCCAGTTGGGATCCACTAATTTAAAGACAGCTGAAAAATTACAGACATGGTTTACATCATCCTATCGCTACTCTATAAGTATATGGATAAGTGGTAAGTGACAAGACTGCCCTTGAGAGGATTAATGGTGTATTGCAGGAATGTTTCCTATATTTACACAATGGTATATAGACCTACTGTTGTCATATGTATTTATCAGTTGACTCATGAATATCTTGTGATCATTAATTATTTGAGTTTCTCCACACACAGTGAAGATGTCAGGCGCTTGCTGGTGGGCACATATATTATGTCTGTTGCCCACACACAGACCTAAATATAGATGTATACATCAGCAGAAAGGACCATGTGACTTCAGATAACTAGTGTGAAAATTACATGGCTAGGCACTAGTTCATGTGACAGAACATGCTAGTGCCAGTTCACTTAATGGGTGATGTTTCAGTACTTCCTCCTCTGTGGCTGTTCTTCCATCGTTCTGCACTCTGTGAGACTGTGATGTGAGCACTATGTACACGTAGACCTGTGTATACACCTGGATGTCTCTGTGCTGTTTTGTTTTGCTTCGTGATGTCACATATTTTCGGCAATTGAGACGTAACAGTGTGATGCCAAGACAAAACCAAACCAAAACACGTTCTTCTGAAAGGTTTTAGCCGTCTTGTCCCCTCAGGCTGTAAGTCTGGAGTCATGAATGCTTCATGGTACCAACTGTCAACTTTCCCCCTCTGATCCACAAACAATACCTGTTAGAGTTCTTCTTTTGCCTCACTGAATCACATAATTCACAGCATGCTGAGGGGAGACCAGTGTAATCTGCAGTCAGTCACTGCTGGTTACACTGGTTACTCCGTCTGTTTCAGTCTTGAGTGAAAGGTGAAGTGAAGGACCCCAGTGGTGAGTTCCGTATGCGTTAACATGGAAGGGTAGATCTCCTTCAACCAGGCAAATTATTTCATATGAAGCTGATGTTTCGATGAGATTAGTTCACCACAAAGTACTCCATTATGCTGCCAATCCGCCAGACAATCTAATTAAAAATGAAAATTTGAGCTGCTGCCAGCCAAGTGCTTGTGTTAAAGCAATTTGTGAGAATCTAAGGAATAGCCCAGTGTAATGTACTGATCCCAGAGTGCATCAGCAAAGGAGAGTATGTCAAAAGAACTCACAGACACTTATTTAGATTGAATTGCTTGTTTCAACAGAGTCAGATTACAGTGAAATAAAAGAGAGCCAGGAGAATGGCCTTCATGTTGTGAGCGTCCTCTAAACTATTTCTTTTTTATTTCGCTAAACATCTTAATTTCACAAACTGCCCCTGAGTAGTTTTCTCTTTGTTGTCTTAAGGCAGCTTTCTTTTCCCTCCACGCAGTGCCATACCAGGCGGAACTCATTAGCACAGTGTTTGGTTCCTCACATATCTGATTCTAGTGTCATCTCCTCTTTTGGTTCAGTGTTGAGGTAGGACCAGAGTGTACATAATGGTGTAGATCATTGATGTGACCTCTAAAGGGGTTACAAAAATAAAGTTTCTTTTCCCTGAGCGGGTCCCTCAGTGAAACAGACGGTTGAGGTTGTAGAGGTGGTGTGCAATGTTGTGGGTGGCGCAGAGGAAGTGTTTAGCTGATAAGACGCAGGCCGGGGAGACGCTGTTGTACCGAACCAGGCGTCCCTCGTGTTAGGCCACAGCGTCTGAGATGGCTTGTCTATGGAGGAGACAAACTCCCTGTATTCTGTGATCTGTGCTGTGATCTGTCTGTGATCTGTGCTGTGCAGTGAACATACAGGTAATGCCGTGTGAGGACACAGAGATGTTGAGGTCATGACAGTTAGCATGAGACAACTCAGCATTGTAGCTTTTTTTTTGTTTTGTTTTGTTTTGTTTTTGTTTCGTTTTAAGCCGAATGATGTCAAATTGTTTGTTTGTTGTTGCTTTGTGGAATGGCAAGAGGTATGACATGCATCTTAACTGGGGTGTATTCCAAGTACGTGGTTTAGCGACTAACCCGGCTATGTTAACTCAGAGTAAGTCGTAAACCTCCAAATAGAGGAACCCTATGGCTTCAGTCTCCCAGCAAAACAAAGCCACATGGCTCTTCTATTAGGAGGTTTACTACTTACTCTGAGTTAACTTATCCAGGTTAGTTACTAAACCACATACTTGGAATACCCCCGATTTGTTTTAAACTGATTTGTTTTAAACTGAGTCGGATTTAAGACTGCCAGGTTGTACTGTTTACATTTTGATGTGTAATTTGCTTATTTTGGGATTGTGAATCCCCCTTAAGAACAAAGGTTCATTTACTTAACAACAAAAGTTCATTTCCTTAAAACCTGAGCTCTTTTCAGAAAAGAACACAATACTTTCTAAATATGCTGTATTTATTTATTTATTTATAGGGATGTCTGCTATGAAAACTGATGTAGCTGAAAGGAAGATGTGAGTAACATAGAGGGATTAATTTATTGTGTGTGTGTAATCAGAATCTGAATGCTTGCTCTCTCTTTGTCTCTCTCTCTCTCTCTCTCTCTCTCTCTCTCTCAGAGAAGTTGATATATAAATTTGTCTGGCAGATTAAAAAGGATTAATTGTTGTCTATATCTATGCTGTTGACATGGATTCTGTTTGTCTAGTCTGTTATTAGTGATGAGAAAAAAACATGATTATAGAACTAATCGACTTCATACTGGTTTCCCGTACATCCCTCATTCACCCATTCATCCATTGTAATATTTACCAGTTGGTGCTGAGGAGCATTCCCTGACACACACACTCATACACACACGCACGCACACAAACACACACACACACACGTACTCACACACATGTACACACACACACACACACACACACTCATACACATACACACGCACTCACACACATGTACACATACAGACACACACTCATACACACGTGCACACACGCACGCACATACACACACACACACACACACACACCCAGACACTGACACACACACACACACACATGCACACACACACGCACGCACGCATGCACGCACTCACACACATGTACACATACAGACACACACAAATACACACGTGCACACACGCACGCACATATACACACACGCAGACACTGACGCACACACGCACACACACACGCACGCACGCACACACACACACACACACATGCACACACGCATGCACGTACACACACACACATACACACACACACACACACACACACACGGCCTGTCATTTCCTCCCGCACCCATTAGGAGGAAAGGCAGGAAGTGTGATGTATATCTACAGTGAGGTGTAGGTTCTGGGGTGGCGAGGTGAGTGTAGGAGGGCAGTCTTGCGGGTTAACCAGACAGTAACCAAAGACAGAGAGAGGGCAGGTTGGTCAGGGCTCAGTGTGTGGAATGTGAGACAGCTTTACTTAGAGCATGCCTGTGTGAGCAGTCAGTCCTGTGGATGAGCCACAGGGAGACAGCTGTAGCATATGGCCCCACAAATGCTACACAGGAGTCCAGGACCTGCTAAAAAAAGCCAAACTAACAAACAAACAAACAAACAAACACACTCATCTACATATTATACATGCTTTTTTTTTTTTTTTTTCCCCTCATAACGGGTTTCAGCATGCACTGCTAGCCTGTGTTAGTCTGCAGATGAACTCTCTCTTTTTTAACTATTTGCTTTTTAACTCTCATGAGAAGAGAGTGAGTCTGAAGGACACTGAGACTCACCATGTTTACATGCTTACATGTTTACGCAGGGGTCAGAAATAAAACTATCTGGGGGAGGGTTTTCCTCAGAGTAACACAAACACAAACATCCCGTTACAGGAGGAGAGATAGGAGGAATTTTTTTTTTTTAAAAAAAGGGAAAACTATGGATGCACAGATTTAGTAGGTGACAGCTGTAGACAGAAACCACATCCGCAGGCAGAACGGAACCCACAAATGAGTTTAAAGTTTACACATAGAATTTCATTGGTTTTGTAAGTGTAAAGAAAGCATGAGGACTCATGAGTTGACTAACGAATCAGGAAGATAGAAATAAAAAACCACAGAGAGAAAATATCTAACCCCCGACTCATATGGAGAGATGGTTTAAAGTGGACCTTAATTTGACCCACATAAGCCTCAGCTCAGTGGAAGTGTCTAGTGGACCTCTGACAAGCTGTGATTGATTTGGCCGTTAACGGACCCACGCATCTGCTGTGAGTGCCAAGCCGTAAGGGGAATGTCTAATGTTAGTATGCAGAGTGTTGCTGGAAATGCGAACCCATTGCCTTTCACCCTGATGGAGTTAACCAGATAACTGCTCTGTCTTTTCGGGAAGAAGACAACGACAAGAAAAGAAAAAAAAAAGAAATCGTGGAAAAGGTGAAGGAGCAGAGATGTGACGTTTAGGAGTTATTCATTCAGGATTATTGATTGTATGGATACTCTAACCTCAGAGTGTGTGTGTGAAGATCTCAGGTCATATTTCTGTCCTTTCTCTTCTCTGTCTCTCAGTGTGAGTATAAGTGACTGTTTCTTTTAGCTGATCTCTTTTCACACAGACCTCTCTGCAACAAGAGCTTCTGCTGACAAGACTCATAAATCATTTGTGGCTCTTTGGTTGTTCGACGAGGACTGGAGAACGCGCGGTTCTTTTCTGGTGGGCAGATGCAGGAATCGGTTCGGGAAGCAGCTGTGGCGTTATCTTGATTTTCCCTTCAAAAAAAACCCCCCAAAAAATCCAATTGGGGATCTGTGAATGTCTGTGTTGTCGTTTTTGAAGTAAATTCAGTTGGCTTCAAGGCCATGGGACAGAGTAACATGCCGTTACCACCCCCCCCCCCTCCAAAAAAACCAAACCAGTGATGGGGATTCTGGAAGGCATCCAGGGATGTGGATCTCAGTTGGAGATTGTTTTGGGATTGTTCTGGGCCTGCCCTCTCTCCCAGTGCCTTGGGTAATTACGGATCAGAAATCCCCAGTATGTTTACATGGATGAAGAGCACCTGTTACTTTCCCACGCGAACACCAATCAGCTCTCTCTGTTTTGGCAACGTTCGGGTCATCAAGTGTTCCCAAGATGCCTTGTGCATGCTTTACTACATCAATAGCAGTTTTCCACTCCAGTTAATTGCAGTGGGCAAATGA
Source organism: Chanos chanos (assembly GCF_902362185.1). Lineage (NCBI taxonomy): Eukaryota > Metazoa > Chordata > Actinopteri > Gonorynchiformes > Chanidae > Chanos > Chanos chanos. Next base: position 37,777,250 of record NC_044504.1, read on the forward strand.
ATCATTCGAAAGAATAGCATGTCTATAAATATAGCTGGATAGATTATTTCCTGCCACCCAGAGGGAATTGTCAGCGACATCCTGAGATGAACTTAGCCTGAAGGGAGGAGCTCAGGGCTTTAAATGAAATTCAGAGGTGTTTGCTAT